>NW_027370735.1:0-33744 GCF_046119375.1 Phyllobates terribilis
CAATGAATATTGTAAATGCACAAACAGTAATTTCTCCGCATTGCAAGGTGCAATTCTGAAATTTTTTGCTTTTTCCTGCTCCTCTTAGCATGATAAAGAAGATTCAAAGAGAGTGAGATGCCAGCTCCTTTCATTCAGTCAGTAGCTTCAATCATTTCTGGACGTGTTTTTCAATGGCAAAAATCATTGAATATTGTAAATGCACAAACAGTAATTTCTCCGCATTGCAAGGTGCAATTCTGAAATTTTTTGCTTTTTCCTGCTCCTCTTAGCATGATAAAGAAGATTCAAAGAGAGTGAGATGCCAGCTCCTTTCATTCAGTCAGTAGCTTCAAACATTTCTGGTATATGAATAACATGATGTTTTTCAATGGCAAAAATCAATGAATATTGTAAATGCACAAACAGTAATTTCTCCGCATTGCAAGGTGCAATTCTGAAATTTTTTGCTTTTTCCTGCTCCTCTTAGCATGATAAAGAAGATTCAAAGAGAGTGAGATGCCAGCTCCTTTCATTCAGTCAGTAGCTTCAAACATTTCTGGTATATGAATAACATGATGTTTTTCAATGGCAAAAATCAATGAATATTGTAAATGCACAAACAGTAATTTCTCCGCATTGCAAGGTGCAATTCTGAAATTTTTTGCTTTTTTCTGCTCCTCTTAGCATGATAAAGAAGACTCAAAGAGAGTGAGATGCCAGCTCCTTTCATTCAGTCAGTAGCTTCAAACATTTCTGGTATATGAATAACATGATGTTTTTCAATGGCAAAAATCAATGAATATTGTAAATGCACAAACAGTAATTTCTCCGCATTGCAAGGTGCAATTCTGAAATTTTTTGCTTTTTCCTGCTCCTCTTAGCATGATAAAGAAGATTCAAAGAGAGTGAGATGCCAGCTCCTTTCATTCAGTCAGTAGCTTCAATCATTTCTGGACGTTTTTCAATGGCAAAAATCAATGAATATTGTAAATGCACAAACAGTAATTTCTCCGCATTGCAAGGTGCAATTCTGAAATTTTTTGCTTTTTCCTGCTCCTCTTAGCATGATAAACAAGATTCAAAGAGAGTGAGATGCCAGCTCCTTTCATTCAGTCAGTAGCTTCAATCATTTCTGGACGTTTTTCAATGGCAAAAATCAATGAATATTGTAAATGCACAAACAGTAATTTCTCCGCATTGCAAGGTGCAATTCTGAAATTTTTTGCTTTTTCCTGCTCCTCTTAGCATGATAAAGAAGATTCAAAGAGAGTGAGATGCCAGCTCCTTTCATTCAGTCAGTAGCTACAATCATTTCTGGACGTTTTTCAATGGCAAAAATCAATGAATATTGTAAATGCACAAACAGTAATTTCTCCGCATTGCAAGGTGCAATTCTGAAATTTTTTGCTTTTTCCTGCTCCTCTTAGCATGATAAAGAAGATTCAAAGAGAGTGAGATGCCAGCTCCTTTCATTCAGTCAGTAGCTTCAAACATTTCTGGTATATGAATAACATGATGTTTTTCAATGGCAAAAATCAATGAATATTGTAAATGCACAAACAGTAATTTCTCCGCATTGCAAGGTGCAATTCTGAAATTTTTTGCTTTTTCCTGCTCCTCTTAGCATGATAAAGAAGATTCAAAGAGAGTGAGATGCCAGCTCCTTTCATTCAGTCAGTAGCTTCAATCATTTCTGGACGTTTTTCAATGGCAAAAATCATTGAATATTGTAAATGCACAAACAGTAATTTCTCCGCATTGCAAGGTGCAATTCTGAAATTTTTTGCTTTTTCCTGCTCCTCTTAGCATGATAAAGAAGATTCAAAGAGAGTGAGATGCCAGCTCCTTTCATTCAGTCAGTAGCTTCAATCATTTCTGGAATATGAATAACATGATGTTTTTCAATGGCAAAAATCAATGAATATTGTAAATGCACAAACAGTAATTTCTCCGCATTGCAAGGTGCAATTCTGAAATTTTTTGCTTTTTTCTGCTCCTCTTAGCATGATAAAGAAGACTCAAAGAGAGTGAGATGCCAGCTCCTTTCATTCAGTCAGTAGCTTCAAACATTTCTGGTATATGAATAACATGATGTTTTTCAATGGCAAAAATCAATGAATATTGTAAATGCACAAACAGTAATTTCTCCGCATTGCAAGGTGCAATTCTGAAATTTTTTGCTTTTTCCTGCTCCTCTTAGCATGATAAAGAAGATTCAAAGAGAGTGAGATGCCAGCTCCTTTCATTCAGTCAGTAGCTTCAATCATTTCTGGACGTTTTTCAATGGCAAAAATCAATGAATATTGTAAATGCACAAACAGTAATTTCTCCGCATTGCAAGGTGCAATTCTGAAATTTTTTGCTTTTTCCTGCTCCTCTTAGCGTGATAAACAAGATTCAAAGAGAGTGAGATGCCAGCTCTTTTCATTCAGTCAGTAGCTTCAATCATTTCTGGACGTTTTTCAATGGCAAAAATCAATGAATATTGTAAATGCACAAACAGTAATTTCTCCGCATTGCAAGGTGCAATTCTGAAATTTTTTGCTTTTTCCTGCTCCTCTTAGCATGATAAAGAAGATTCAAAGAGAGTGAGATGCCAGCTCCTTTCATTCAGTCAGTAGCTTCAATCATTTCTGGTATATGAATAACATGATGTTTTTCAATGGCAAAAATCAATGAATATTGTAAATGCACAAACAGTAATTTCTCCGCATTGCAAGGTGCAATTCTGAAATTTTTTGCTTTTTCCTGCTCCTCTTAGCATGATAAAGAAGATTCAAAGAGAGTGAGATGCCAGCTCCTTTCATTGTCAGTAGCTTCAATCATTTCTGGACGTTTTTCAATGGCAAAAATCAATGAATATTGTAAATGCACAAACAGTAATTTCTCCGCATTGCAAGGTGCAATTCTGAAATTTTTTGCTTTTTCCTGCTCCTCTTAGCATGATAAACAAGATTCAAAGAGAGTGAGATGCCAGCTCCTTTCATTCAGTCAGTAGCTTCAATCATTTCTGGACGTTTTTCAATGGCAAAAATCAATGAATATTGTAAATGCACAAACAGTAATTTCTCCGCATTGCAAGGTGCAATTCTGAAATTTTTTGCTTTTTTCTGCTCCTCTTAGCATGATAAAGAAGACTCAAAGAGAGTGAGATGCCAGCTCCTTTCATTCAGTCAGTAGCTTCAAACATTTCTGGTATATGAATAACATGATGTTTTTCAATGGCAAAAATCAATGAATATTGTAAATGCACAAACAGTAATTTCTCCGCATTGCAAGGTGCAATTCTGAAATTTTTTGCTTTTTCCTGCTCCTCTTAGCATGATAAAGAAGATTCAAAGAGAGTGAGATGCCAGCTCCTTTCATTCAGTCAGTAGCTTCAATCATTTCTGGACGTTTTTCAATGGCAAAAATCAATGAATATTGTAAATGCACAAACAGTAATTTCTCCGCATTGCAAGGTGCAATTCTGAAATTTTTTGCTTTTTCCTGCTCCTCTTAGCATGATAAACAAGATTCAAAGAGAGTGAGATGCCAGCTCCTTTCATTCAGTCAGTAGCTTCAATCATTTCTGGACGTTTTTCAATGGCAAAAATCAATGAATATTGTAAATGCACAAACAGTAATTTCTCCGCATTGCAAGGTGCAATTCTGAAATTTTTTGCTTTTTCCTGCTCCTCTTAGCATGATAAAGAAGATTCAAAGAGAGTGAGATGCCAGCTCCTTTCATTCAGTCAGTAGCTACAATCATTTCTGGACGTTTTTCAATGGCAAAAATCAATGAATATTGTAAATGCACAAACAGTAATTTCTCCGCATTGCAAGGTGCAATTCTGAAATTTTTTGCTTTTTCCTGCTCCTCTTAGCATGATAAAGAAGATTCAAAGAGAGTGAGATGCCAGCTCCTTTCATTCAGTCAGTAGCTTCAAACATTTCTGGTATATGAATAACATGATGTTTTTCAATGGCAAAAATCAATGAATATTGTAAATGCACAAACAGTAATTTCTCCGCATTGCAAGGTGCAATTCTGAAATTTTTTGCTTTTTCCTGCTCCTCTTAGCATGATAAAGAAGATTCAAAGAGAGTGAGATGCCAGCTCCTTTCATTCAGTCAGTAGCTTCAATCATTTCTGGACGTTTTTCAATGGCAAAAATCATTGAATATTGTAAATGCACAAACAGTAATTTCTCCGCATTGCAAGGTGCAATTCTGAAATTTTTTGCTTTTTCCTGCTCCTCTTAGCATGATAAAGAAGATTCAAAGAGAGTGAGATGCCAGCTCCTTTCATTCAGTCAGTAGCTTCAATCATTTCTGGAATATGAATAACATGATGTTTTTCAATGGCAAAAATCAATGAATATTGTAAATGCACAAACAGTAATTTCTCCGCATTGCAAGGTGCAATTCTGAAATTTTTTGCTTTTTCCTGCTCCTCTTAGCATGATAAAGAAGATTCAAAGAGAGTGAGATGCCAGCTCCTTTCATTCAGTCAGTAGCTTCAATCATTTCTGGACGTTTTTCAATGGCAAAAATCAATGAATATTGTAAATGCACAAACAGTAATTTCTCCGCATTGCAAGATGCAATTCTGAAATTTTTTGCTTTTTCCTGCTCCTCTTAGCATGATAAACAAGATTCAAAGAGAGTGAGATGCCAGCTCCTTTCATTCAGTCAGTAGCTTCAATCATTTCTGGACGTTTTTCAATGGCAAAAATCAATGAATATTGTAAATGCACAAACAGTAATTTCTCCGCATTGCAAGGTGCAATTCTGAAATTTTTTGCTTTTTCCTGCTCCTCTTAGCATGATAAAGAAGATTCAAAGAGAGTGAGATGCCAGCTCCTTTCATTCAGTCAGTAGCTACAATCATTTCTGGACGTTTTTCAATGGCAAAAATCAATGAATATTGTAAATGCACAAACAGTAATTTCTCCGCATTGCAAGGTGCAATTCTGAAATTTTTTGCTTTTTCCTGCTCCTCTTAGCATGATATAAAGAAGATTCAAAGAGAGTGAGATGCCAGCTCCTTTCATTCAGTCAGTAGCTTCAAACATTTCTGGTATATGAATAACATGATGTTTTTCAATGGCAAAAATCAATGAATATTGTAAATGCACAAACAGTAATTTCTCCGCATTGCAAGGTGCAATTCTGAAATTTTTTGCTTTTTCCTGCTCCTCTTAGCATGATAAAGAAGATTCAAAGAGAGTGAGATGCCAGCTCCTTTCATTCAGTCAGTAGCTTCAATCATTTCTGGACGTTTTTCAATGGCAAAAATCATTGAATATTGTAAATGCACAAACAGTAATTTCTCCGCATTGCAAGGTGCAATTCTGAAATTTTTTGCTTTTTCCTGCTCCTCTTAGCATGATAAAGAAGATTCAAAGAGATTGAGATGCCAGCTCCTTTCATTCAGTCAGTAGCTTCAAACATTTCTGGTATATGAATAACATGATGTTTTTCAATGGCAAAAATCAATGAATATTGTAAATGCACAAACAGTAATTTCTCCGCATTGCAAGGTGCAATTCTGAAATTTTTTGCTTTTTCCTGCTCCTCTTAGCATGATAAAGAAGATTCAAAGAGAGTGAGATGCCAGCTCCTTTCATTCAGTCAGTAGCTTCAATCATTTCTGGACGTTTTTCAATGGCAAAAATCATTGAATATTGTAAATGCACAAACAGTAATTTCTCCGCATTGCAAGGTGCAATTCTGAAATTTTTTGCTTTTTCCTGCTCCTCTTAGCATGATAAAGAAGATTCAAAGAGAGTGAGATGCCAGCTCCTTTCATTCTGTCAGTAGCTTCAATCATTTCTGGAATATGAATAACATGATGTTTTTCAATGGCAAAAATCAATGAATATTGTAAATGCACAAACAGTAATTTCTCCGCATTGCAAGGTGCAATTCTGAAATTTTTTGCTTTTTCCTGCTCCTCTTAGCATGATAAAGAAGATTCAAAGAGAGTGAGATGCCAGCTCCTTTCATTCAGTCAGTAGCTTCAATCATTTCTGGACGTTTTTCAATGGCAAAAATCATTGAATATTGTAAATGCACAAACAGTAATTTCTCCGCATTGCAAGGTGCAATTCTGAAATTTTTTGCTTTTTCCTGCTCCTCTTAGCATGATAAAGAAGATTCAAAGAGAGTGAGATGCCAGCTCCTTTCATTCAGTCAGTAGCTTCAATCATTTCTGGTATATGAATAACATGATGTTTTTCAATGGCAAAAATCAATGAATATTGTAAATGCACAAACAGTAATTTCTTCGCATTGCAAGGTGCAATTCTGAAATTTTTTGCTTTTTCCTGCTCCTCTTAGCATGATAAAGAAGATTCAAAGAGAGTGAGATGCCAGCTCCTTTCATTCAGTCAGTAGCTTCAATCATTTCTGGACGTTTTTCAATGGCAAAAATCAATGAATATTGTAAATGCACAAACAGTAATTTCTCCGCATTGCAAGGTGCAATTCTGAAATTTTTTGCTTTTTCCTGCTCCTCTTAGCGTGATAAACAAGATTCAAAGAGAGTGAGATGCCAGCTCTTTTCATTCAGTCAGTAGCTTCAATCATTTCTGGACGTTTTTCAATGGCAAAAATCAATGAATATTGTAAATGCACAAACAGTAATTTCTCCGCATTGCAAGGTGCAATTCTGAAATTTTTTGCTTTTTCCTGCTCCTCTTAGCATGATAAAGAAGATTCAAAGAGAGTGAGATGCCAGCTCCTTTCATTCAGTCAGTAGCTTCAAACATTTCTGGTATATGAATAACATGATGTTTTTCAATGGCAAAAATCAATGAATATTGTAAATGCACAAACAGTAATTTCTCCGCATTGCAAGGTGCAATTCTGAAATTTTTTGCTTTTTCCTGCTCCTCTTAGCATGATAAAGAAGATTCAAAGAGAGTGAGATGCCAGCTCCTTTCATTCAGTCAGTAGCTTCAATCATTTCTGGACGTTTTTCAATGGCAAAAATCATTGAATATTGTAAATGCACAAACAGTAATTTCTCCGCATTGCAAGGTGCAATTCTGAAATTTTTTGCTTTTTCCTGCTCCTCTTAGCATGATAAAGAAGATTCAAAGAGAGTGAGATGCCAGCTCCTTTCATTCAGTCAGTAGCTTCAATCATTTCTGGAATATGAATAACATGATGTTTTTCAATGGCAAAAATCAATGAATATTGTAAATGCACAAACAGTAATTTCTCCGCATTGCAAGGTGCAATTCTGAAATTTTTTGCTTTTTCCTGCTCCTCTTAGCATGATAAAGAAGATTCAAAGAGAGTGAGATGCCAGCTCCTTTCATTCAGTCAGTAGCTTCAATCATTTCTGGACGTTTTTCAATGGCAAAAATCATTGAATATTGTAAATGCACAAACAGTAATTTCTCCGCATTGCAAGGTGCAATTCTGAAATTTTTTGCTTTTTCCTGCTCCTCTTAGCATGATAAAGAAGATTCAAAGAGAGTGAGATGCCAGCTCCTTTCATTCAGTCAGTAGCTTCAATCATTTCTGGAATATGAATAACATGATGTTTTTCAATGGCAAAAATCAATGAATATTGTAAATGCACAAACAGTAATTTCTCCGCATTGCAAGGTGCAATTCTGAAATTTTTTGCTTTTTCCTGCTCCTCTTAGCATGATAAAGAAGATTCAAAGAGAGTGAGATGCCAGCTCCTTTCATTCAGTCAGTAGCTTCAATCATTTCTGGACGTTTTTCAATGGCAAAAATCATTGAATATTGTAAATGCACAAACAGTAATTTCTCCGCATTGCAAGGTGCAATTCTGAAATTTTTTGCTTTTTCCTGCTCCTCTTAGCATGATAAAGAAGATTCAAAGAGAGTGAGATGCCAGCTCCTTTCATTCAGTCAGTAGCTTCAATCATTTCTGGTATATGAATAACATGATGTTTTTCAATGGCAAAAATCAATGAATATTGTAAATGCACAAACAGTAATTTCTCCGCATTGCAAGGTGCAATTCTGAAATTTTTTGCTTTTTCCTGCTCCTCTTAGCATGATAAAGAAGATTCAAAGAGAGTGAGATGCCAGCTCCTTTCATTCAGTCAGTAGCTTCAATCATTTCTGGACGTTTTTCAATGGCAAAAATCAATGAATATTGTAAATGCACAAACAGTAATTTCTCCGCATTGCAAGGTGCAATTCTGAAATTTTTTGCTTTTTCCTGCTCCTCTTAGCGTGATAAACAAGATTCAAAGAGAGTGAGATGCCAGCTCTTTTCATTCAGTCAGTAGCTTCAATCATTTCTGGACGTTTTTCAATGGCAAAAATCAATGAATATTGTAAATGCACAAACAGTAATTTCTCCGCATTGCAAGGTGCAATTCTGAAATTTTTTGCTTTTTCCTGCTCCTCTTAGCATGATAAAGAAGATTCAAAGAGAGTGAGATGCCAGCTCCTTTCATTCAGTCAGTAGCTTCAAACATTTCTGGTATATGAATAACATGATGTTTTTCAATGGCAAAAATCAATGAATATTGTAAATGCACAAACAGTAATTTCTCCGCATTGCAAGGTGCAATTCTGAAATTTTTTGCTTTTTCCTGCTCCTCTTAGCATGATAAAGAAGATTCAAAGAGAGTGAGATGCCAGCTCCTTTCATTCAGTCAGTAGCTTCAATCATTTCTGGACGTTTTTCAATGGCAAAAATCATTGAATATTGTAAATGCACAAACAGTAATTTCTCCGCATTGCAAGGTGCAATTCTGAAATTTTTTGCTTTTTCCTGCTCCTCTTAGCATGATAAAGAAGATTCAAAGAGAGTGAGATGCCAGCTCCTTTCATTCAGTCAGTAGCTTCAATCATTTCTGGAATATGAATAACATGATGTTTTTCAATGGCAAAAATCAATGAATATTGTAAATGCACAAACAGTAATTTCTCCGCATTGCAAGGTGCAATTCTGAAATTTTTTGCTTTTTCCTGCTCCTCTTAGCATGATAAAGAAGATTCAAAGAGAGTGAGATGCCAGCTCCTTTCATTCAGTCAGTAGCTTCAATCATTTCTGGACGTTTTTCAATGGCAAAAATCAATGAATATTGTAAATGCACAAACAGTAATTTCTCCGCATTGCAAGGTGGAATTCTGAAATTTTTTGCTTTTTCCTGCTCCTCTTAGCATGATAAAGAAGATTCAAAGAGAGTGAGATGCCAGCTCCTTTCATTCAGTCAGTAGCTTCAATCATTTCTGGACGTTTTTCAATGGCAAAAATCAATGAATATTGTAAATGCACAAACAGTAATTTCTCCGCATTGCAAGGTGCAATTCTGAAATTTTTTGCTTTTTCCTGCTCCTCTTAGCATGATAAAGAAGATTCAAAGAGAGTGAGATGCCAGCTCCTTTCATTCAGTCAGTAGCTTCAATCATTTCTGGACGTTTTTCAATGGCAAAAATAAATGAATATTGTAAATGCACAAACAGTAATTTCTCCGCATTGCAAGGTGCAATTCTGAAATTTTTTGCTTTTTCCTGCTCCTCTTAGCATGATAAAGAAGATTCAAAGAGAGTGAGATGCCAGCTCCTTTCATTCAGTCAGTAGCTTCAAACATTTCTGGTATATGAATGACATGATGTTTTTCAATGGCAAAAATCAATGAATATTGTAAATGCACAAACAGTAATTTCTCCGCATTGCAAGGTGCAATTCTGAAATTTTTTGCTTTTTCCTGCTCCTCTTAGCATGATAAAGAAGATTCAAAGAGAGTGAGATGCCAGCTCCTTTCATTCAGTCAGTAGCTTCAAACATTTCTGGTATATGAATAACATGATGTTTTTCAATGGCAAAAATCAATGAATATTGTAAATGCACAAACAGTAATTTCTCCGCATTGCAAGGTGCAATTCTGAAATTTTTTGCTTTTTCCTGCTCCTCTTAGCATGATAAAGAAGATTCAAAGAGAGTGAGATGCCAGCTCCTTTCATTCAGTCAGTAGCTTCAATCATTTCTGGACGTTTTTCAATGGCAAAAATCATTGAATATTGTAAATGCACAAACAGTAATTTCTCCGCATTGCAAGGTGCAATTCTGAAATTTTTTGCTTTTTCCTGCTCCTCTTAGCATGATAAAGAAGATTCAAAGAGAGTGAGATGCCAGCTCCTTTCATTCAGTCAGTAGCTTCAATCATTTCTGGAATATGAATAACATGATGTTTTTCAATGGCAAAAATCAATGAATATTGTAAATGCACAAACAGTAATTTCTCCGCATTGCAAGGTGCAATTCTGAAATTTTTTGCTTTTTCCTGCTCCTCTTAGCATGATAAAGAAGATTCAAAGAGAGTGAGATGCCAGCTCCTTTCATTCAGTCAGTAGCTTCAAACATTTCTGGTATATGAATGACATGATGTTTTTCAATGGCAAAAATCAATGAATATTGTAAATGCACAAACAGTAATTTCTCCGCATTGCAAGGTGCAATTCTGAAATTTTTTGCTTTTTCCTGCTCCTCTTAGCATGATAAAGAAGATTCAAAGAGAGTGAGATGCCAGCTCCTTTCATTCAGTCAGTAGCTTCAAACATTTCTGGTATATGAATAACATGATGTTTTTCAATGGCAAAAATCAATGAATATTGTAAATGCACAAACAGTAATTTCTCCGCATTGCAAGGTGCAATTCTGAAATTTTTTGCTTTTTCCTGCTCCTCTTAGCATGATAAAGAAGATTCAAAGAGAGTGAGATGCCAGCTCCTTTCATTCAGTCAGTAGCTTCAATCATTTCTGGACGTTTTTCAATGGCAAAAATCATTGAATATTGTAAATGCACAAACAGTAATTTCTCCGCATTGCAAGGTGCAATTCTGAAATTTTTTGCTTTTTCCTGCTCCTCTTAGCATGATAAAGAAGATTCAAAGAGAGTGAGATGCCAGCTCCTTTCATTCAGTCAGTAGCTTCAATCATTTCTGGAATATGAATAACATGATGTTTTTCAATGGCAAAAATCAATGAATATTGTAAATGCACAAACAGTAATTTCTCCGCATTGCAAGGTGCAATTCTGAAATTTTTTGCTTTTTCCTGCTCCTCTTAGCATGATAAAGAAGATTCAAAGAGAGTGAGATGCCAGCTCCTTTCATTCAGTCAGTAGCTTCAATCATTTCTGGACGTTTTTCAATGGCAAAAATCATTGAATATTGTAAATGCACAAACAGTAATTTCTCCGCATTGCAAGGTGCAATTCTGAAATTTTTTGCTTTTTCCTGCTCCTCTTAGCATGATAAAGAAGATTCAAAGAGAGTGAGATGCCAGCTCCTTTCATTCAGTCAGTAGCTTCAATCATTTCTGGTATATGAATAACATGATGTTTTTCAATGGCAAAAATCAATGAATATTGTAAATGCACAAACAGTAATTTCTCCGCATTGCAAGGTGCAATTCTGAAATTTTTTGCTTTTTCCTGCTCCTCTTAGCATGATAAAGAAGATTCAAAGAGAGTGAGATGCCAGCTCCTTTCATTCAGTCAGTAGCTTCAATCATTTCTGGACGTTTTTCAATGGCAAAAATCAATGAATATTGTAAATGCACAAACAGTAATTTCTCCGCATTGCAAGGTGCAATTCTGAAATTTTTTGCTTTTTCCTGCTCCTCTTAGCGTGATAAACAAGATTCAAAGAGAGTGAGATGCCAGCTCTTTTCATTCAGTCAGTAGCTTCAATCATTTCTGGACGTTTTTCAATGGCAAAAATCAATGAATATTGTAAATGCACAAACAGTAATTTCTCCGCATTGCAAGGTGCAATTCTGAAATTTTTTGCTTTTTCCTGCTCCTCTTAGCATGATAAAGAAGATTCAAAGAGAGTGAGATGCCAGCTCCTTTCATTCAGTCAGTAGCTTCAATCATTTCTGGTATATGAATAACATGATGTTTTTCAATGGCAAAAATCAATGAATATTGTAAATGCACAAACAGTAATTTCTCCGCATTGCAAGGTGCAATTCTGAAATTTTTTGCTTTTTCCTGCTCCTCTTAGCATGATAAAGAAGATTCAAAGAGAGTGAGATGCCAGCTCCTTTCATTCAGTCAGTAGCTTCAATCATTTCTGGACGTTTTTCAATGGCAAAAATCAATGAATATTGTAAATGCACAAACAGTAATTTCTCCGCATTGCAAGGTGCAATTCTGAAATTTTTTGCTTTTTCCTGCTCCTCTTAGCATGATAAACAAGATTCAAAGAGAGTGAGATGCCAGCTCCTTTCATTCAGTCAGTAGCTTCAATCATTTCTGGACGTTTTTCAATGGCAAAAATCAATGAATATTGTAAATGCACAAACAGTAATTTCTCCGCATTGCAAGGTGCAATTCTGAAATTTTTTGCTTTTTTCTGCTCCTCTTAGCATGATAAAGAAGACTCAAAGAGAGTGAGATGCCAGCTCCTTTCATTCAGTCAGTAGCTTCAAACATTTCTGGTATATGAATAACATGATGTTTTTCAATGGCAAAAATCAATGAATATTGTAAATGCACAAACAGTAATTTCTCCGCATTGCAAGGTGCAATTCTGAAATTTTTTGCTTTTTCCTGCTCCTCTTAGCATGATAAAGAAGATTCAAAGAGAGTGAGATGCCAGCTCCTTTCATTCAGTCAGTAGCTTCAATCATTTCTGGACGTTTTTCAATGGCAAAAATCAATGAATATTGTAAATGCACAAACAGTAATTTCTCCGCATTGCAAGGTGCAATTCTGAAATTTTTTGCTTTTTCCTGCTCCTCTTAGCATGATAAACAAGATTCAAAGAGAGTGAGATGCCAGCTCCTTTCATTCAGTCAGTAGCTTCAATCATTTCTGGACGTTTTTCAATGGCAAAAATCAATGAATATTGTAAATGCACAAACAGTAATTTCTCCGCATTGCAAGGTGCAATTCTGAAATTTTTTGCTTTTTCCTGCTCCTCTTAGCATGATAAAGAAGATTCAAAGAGAGTGAGATGCCAGCTCCTTTCATTCAGTCAGTAGCTACAATCATTTCTGGACGTTTTTCAATGGCAACAATCAATGAATATTGTAAATGCACAAACAGTAATTTCTCCGCATTGCAAGGTGCAATTCTGAAATTTTTTGCTTTTTCCTGCTCCTCTTAGCATGATAAAGAAGATTCAAAGAGAGTGAGATGCCAGCTCCTTTCATTCAGTCAGTAGCTTCAAACATTTCTGGTATATGAATAACATGATGTTTTTCAATGGCAAAAATCAATGAATATTGTAAATGCACAAACAGTAATTTCTCCGCATTGCAAGGTGCAATTCTGAAATTTTTTGCTTTTTTCTGCTCCTCTTAGCATGATAAAGAAGACTCAAAGAGAGTGAGATGCCAGCTCCTTTCATTCAGTCAGTAGCTTCAAACATTTCTGGTATATGAATAACATGATGTTTTTCAATGGCAAAAATCAATGAATATTGTAAATGCACAAACAGTAATTTCTCCGCATTGCAAGGTGCAATTCTGAAATTTTTTGCTTTTTCCTGCTCCTCTTAGCATGATAAAGAAGATTCAAAGAGAGTGAGATGCCAGCTCCTTTCATTCAGTCAGTAGCTTCAATCATTTCTGGACGTTTTTCAATGGCAAAAATCAATGAATATTGTAAATGCACAAACAGTAATTTCTCCGCATTGCAAGGTGCAATTCTGAAATTTTTTGCTTTTTCCTGCTCCTCTTAGCATGATAAACAAGATTCAAAGAGAGTGAGATGCCAGCTCCTTTCATTCAGTCAGTAGCTTCAATCATTTCTGGACGTTTTTCAATGGCAAAAATCAATGAATATTGTAAATGCACAAACAGTAATTTCTCCGCATTGCAAGGTGCAATTCTGAAATTTTTTGCTTTTTCCTGCTCCTCTTAGCATGATAAAGAAGATTCAAAGAGAGTGAGATGCCAGCTCCTTTCATTCAGTCAGTAGCTACAATCATTTCTGGACGTTTTTCAATGGCAAAAATCAATGAATATTGTAAATGCACAAACAGTAATTTCTCCGCATTGCAAGGTGCAATTCTGAAATTTTTTGCTTTTTCCTGCTCCTCTTAGCATGATAAAGAAGATTCAAAGAGAGTGAGATGCCAGCTCCTTTCATTCAGTCAGTAGCTTCAATCATTTCTGGACGTTTTTCAATGGCAAAAATCATTGAATATTGTAAATGCACAAACAGTAATTTCTCCGCATTGCAAGGTGCAATTCTGAAATTTTTTGCTTTTTCCTGCTCCTCTTAGCATGATAAAGAAGATTCAAAGAGAGTGAGATGCCAGCTCCTTTCATTCAGTCAGTAGCTTCAATCATTTCTGGAATATGAATAACATGATGTTTTTCAATGGCAAAAATCAATGAATATTGTAAATGCACAAACAGTAATTTCTCCGCATTGCAAGGTGCAATTCTGAAATTTTTTGCTTTTTTCTGCTCCTCTTAGCATGATAAAGAAGACTCAAAGAGAGTGAGATGCCAGCTCCTTTCATTCAGTCAGTAGCTTCAAACATTTCTGGTATATGAATAACATGATGTTTTTCAATGGCAAAAATCAATGAATATTGTAAATGCACAAACAGTAATTTCTCCGCATTGCAAGGTGCAATTCTGAAATTTTTTGCTTTTTCCTGCTCCTCTTAGCATGATAAAGAAGATTCAAAGAGAGTGAGATGCCAGCTCCTTTCATTCAGTCAGTAGCTTCAATCATTTCTGGACGTTTTTCAATGGCAAAAATCAATGAATATTGTAAATACACAAACAGTAATTTCTCCGCATTGCAAGGTGCAATTCTGAAATTTTTTGCTTTTTCCTGCTCCTCTTAGCATGATAAACAAGATTCAAAGAGAGTGAGATGCCAGCTCCTTTCATTCAGTCAGTAGCTTCAATCATTTCTGGACGTTTTTCAATGGCAAAAATCAATGAATATTGTAAATGCACAAACAGTAATTTCTCCGCATTGCAAGGTGCAATTCTGAAATTTTTTGCTTTTTCCTGCTCCTCTTAGCATGATAAAGAAGATTCAAAGAGAGTGAGATGCCAGCTCCTTTCATTCAGTCAGTAGCTACAATCATTTCTGGACGTTTTTCAATGGCAAAAATCAATGAATATTGTAAATGCACAAACAGTAATTTCTCCGCATTGCAAGGTGCAATTCTGAAATTTTTTGCTTTTTCCTGCTCCTCTTAGCATGATAAAGAAGATTCAAAGAGAGTGAGATGCCAGCTCCTTTCATTCAGTCAGTAGCTTCAAACATTTCTGGTATATGAATAACATGATGTTTTTCAATGGCAAAAATCAATGAATATTGTAAATGCACAAACAGTAATTTCTCCGCATTGCAAGGTGCAATTCTGAAATTTTTTGCTTTTTCCTGCTCCTCTTAGCATGATAAAGAAGATTCAAAGAGAGTGAGATGCCAGCTCCTTTCATTCAGTCAGTAGCTTCAATCATTTCTGGACGTTTTTCAATGGCAAAAATCATTGAATATTGTAAATGCACAAACAGTAATTTCTCCGCATTGCAAGGTGCAATTCTGAAATTTTTTGCTTTTTCCTGCTCCTCTTAGCATGATAAAGAAGATTCAAAGAGAGTGAGATGCCAGCTCCTTTCATTCAGTCAGTAGCTTCAATCATTTCTGGAATATGAATAACATGATGTTTTTCAATGGCAAAAATCAATGAATATTGTAAATGCACAAACAGTAATTTCTCCGCATTGCAAGGTGCAATTCTGAAATTTTTTGCTTTTTCCTGCTCCTCTTAGCATGATAAAGAAGATTCAAAGAGAGTGAGATGCCAGCTCCTTTCATTCAGTCAGTAGCTTCAATCATTTCTGGACGTTTTTCAATGGCAAAAATCAATGAATATTGTAAATGCACAAACAGTAATTTCTCCGCATTGCAAGATGCAATTCTGAAATTTTTTGCTTTTTCCTGCTCCTCTTAGCATGATAAACAAGATTCAAAGAGAGTGAGATGCCAGCTCCTTTCATTCAGTCAGTAGCTTCAATCATTTCTGGACGTTTTTCAATGGCAAAAATCAATGAATATTGTAAATGCACAAACAGTAATTTCTCCGCATTGCAAGGTGCAATTCTGAAATTTTTTGCTTTTTCCTGCTCCTCTTAGCATGATAAAGAAGATTCAAAGAGAGTGAGATGCCAGCTCCTTTCATTCAGTCAGTAGCTACAATCATTTCTGGACGTTTTTCAATGGCAAAAATCAATGAATATTGTAAATACACAAACAGTAATTTCTCCGCATTGCAAGGTGCAATTCTGAAATTTTTTGCTTTTTCCTGCTCCTCTTAGCATGATAAAGAAGATTCAAAGAGAGTGAGATGCCAGCTCCTTTCATTCAGTCAGTAGCTTCAAACATTTCTGGTATATGAATAACATGATGTTTTTCAATGGCAAAAATCAATGAATATTGTAAATGCACAAACAGTAATTTCTCCGCATTGCAAGGTGCAATTCTGAGATTTTTTGCTTTTTCCTGCTCCTCTTAGCATGATAAAGAAGATTCAAAGAGAGTGAGATGCCAGCTCCTTTCATTCAGTCAGTAGCTTCAATCATTTCTGGACGTTTTTCAATGGCAAAAATCATTGAATATTGTAAATGCACAAACAGTAATTTCTCCGCATTGCAAGGTGCAATTCTGAAATTTTTTGCTTTTTCCTGCTCCTCTTAGCATGATAAAGAAGATTCAAAGAGACTGAGATGCCAGCTCCTTTCATTCAGTCAGTAGCTTCAATCATTTCTGGAATATGAATAACATGATGTTTTTCAATGGCAAAAATCAATGAATATTGTAAATGCACAAACAGTAATTTCTCCGCATTGCAAGGTGCAATTCTGAAATTTTTTGCTTTTTCCTGCTCCTCTTAGCATGATAAAGAAGATTCAAAGAGAGTGAGATGCCAGCTCCTTTCATTCAGTCAGTAGCTTCAATCATTTCTGGACGTTTTTCAATGGCAAAAATCATAATGGCAAAAAAATCAATGAATATTGGGGTAATTGCACAAACAAGTAATTTCTCCGCATTGCATGGTGGCCAATTCTGAATTTTTTTGCTTTTTCCCTGCTCTCTTAGCATGTTAAAGAAGATTCAAAGAGAGTGAGATGCCAGCTCCTTTCCTTATTCTGGATTTCAATGGCAAAAATCAATGAATATTGTAAATGCACAAACAGTAATTTCTCCGCATTGCAAGGTGCAATTCTGAAATTTTTTGCTTTTTCCTGCTCCTCTTAGCATGATAAAGAAGATTCAAAGAGAGTGAGATGCCAGCTCCTTTCATTCAGTCAGTAGCTTCAAACATTTCTGGTATATGAATAACATGATGTTTTTCAATGGCAAAAATCAATGAATATTG
The DNA here is from genome assembly GCF_046119375.1 of Phyllobates terribilis. Lineage (NCBI taxonomy): Eukaryota > Metazoa > Chordata > Amphibia > Anura > Dendrobatidae > Phyllobates > Phyllobates terribilis. The sequence continues at coordinate 17,329 of NW_027370735.1, forward strand.
TAAATGCACAAACAGTAATTTCTCCGCATTGCAAGGTGCAATTCTGAAATTTTTTGCTTTTTCCTGCTCCTCTTAGCATGATAAAGAAGATTCAAAGAGAGTGAGATGCCAGCTCCTTTCATTCAGTCAGTAGCTTCAATCATTTCTGGACGTTTTTCAATGGCAAAAATCATTGAATATTGTAAATGCACAAACAGTAATTTCTCCGCATTGCAAGGTGCAATTCTGAAATTTTTTGCTTTTTCCTGCTCCTCTTAGCATGATAAAGAAGATTCAAAGAGAGTGAGATGCCAGCTCCTTTCATTCAGTCAGTAGCTTCAATCATTTCTGGAATATGAATAACATGATGTTTTTCAATGGCAAAAATCAATGAATATTGTAAATGCACAAACAGTAATTTCTCCGCATTGCAAGGTGCAATTCTGAGATTTTTTGCTTTTTCCTGCTCCTCTTAGCATGATAAAGAAGATTCAAAGAGAGTGAGATGCCAGCTCCTTTCATTCAGTCAGTAGCTTCAATCATTTCTGGACGTTTTTCAATGGCAAAAATCATTGAATATTGTAAATGCACAAACAGTAATTTCTCCGCATTGCAAGGTGCAATTCTGAAATTTTTTGCTTTTTCCTGCTCCTCTTAGCATGATAAAGAAGATTCAAAGAGAGTGAGATGCCAGCTCCTTTCATTCAGTCAGTAGCTTCAATCATTTCTGGAATATGAATAACATGATGTTTTTCAATGGCAAAAATCAATGAATATTGTAAATGCACAAACAGTAATTTCTCCGCATTGCAAGGTGCAATTCTGAAATTTTTTGCTTTTTCCTGCTCCTCTTAGCATGATAAAGAAGATTCAAAGAGAGTGAGATGCCAGCTCCTTTCATTCAGTCAGTAGCTTCAATCATTTCTGGACGTTTTTCAATGGCAAAAATCATTGAATATTGTAAATGCACAAACAGTAATTTCTCCGCATTGCAAGGTGCAATTCTGAAATTTTTTGCTTTTTCCTGCTCCTCTTAGCATGATAAAGAAGATTCAAAGAGAGTGAGATGCCAGCTCCTTTCATTCAGTCAGTAGCTTCAATCATTTCTGGAATATGAATAACATGATGTTTTTCAATGGCAAAAATCAATGAATATTGTAAATGCACAAACAGTAATTTCTCCGCATTGCAAGGTGCAATTCTGAAATTTTTTGCTTTTTCCTGCTCCTCTTAGCATGATAAAGAAGATTCAAAGAGAGTGAGATGTCAGCTCCTTTCATTCAGTCAGTAGCTTCAATCATTTCTGGACGTTTTTCAATGGCAAAAATCATTGAATATTGTAAATGCACAAACAGTAATTTCTCCGCATTGCAAGGTGCAATTCTGAAATTTTTTGCTTTTTCCTGCTCCTCTTAGCATGATAAAGAAGATTCAAAGAGAGTGAGATGCCAGCTCCTTTCATTCAGTCAGTAGCTTCAATCATTTCTGGTATATGAATAACATGATGTTTTTCAATGGCAAAAATCAATGAATATTGTAAATGCACAAACAGTAATTTCTCCGCATTGCAAGGTGCAATTCTGAAATTTTTTGCTTTTTCCTGCTCCTCTTAGCATGATAAAGAAGATTCAAAGAGAGTGAGATGCCAGCTCCTTTCATTCAGTCAGTAGCTTCAATCATTTCTGGACGTTTTTCAATGGCAAAAATCAATGAATATTGTAAATGCACAAACAGTAATTTCTCCGCATTGCAAGGTGCAATTCTGAAATTTTTTGCTTTTTCCTGCTCCTCTTAGCATGATAAAGAAGATTCAAAGAGAGTGAGATGCCAGCTCCTTTCATTCAGTCAGTAGCTTCAATCATTTCTGGACGTTTTTCAATGGCAAAAATCAATGAATATTGTAAATGCACAAACAGTAATTTCTCCGCATTGCAAGGTGCAATTCTGAAATTTTTTGCTTTTTCCTGCTCCTCTTAGCATGATAAAGAAGATTCAAAGAGAGTGAGATGCCAGCTCCTTTCATTCAGTCAGTAGCTTCAATCATTTCTGGACGTTTTTCAATGGCAAAAATAAATGAATATTGTAAATGCACAAACAGTAATTTCTCCGCATTGCAAGGTGCAATTCTGAAATTTTTTGCTTTTTCCTGCTCCTCTTAGCATGATAAAGAAGATTCAAAGAGAGTGAGATGCCAGCTCCTTTCATTCAGTCAGTAGCTTCAAACATTTCTGGTATATGAATAACATGGTTTTTCAATGGCAAAAATCAATGAATATTGTAAATGCACAAACAGTAATTTCTCCGCATTGCAAGGTGCAATTCTGAAATTTTTTGCTTTTTCCTGCTCCTCTTAGCATGATAAAGAAGATTCAAAGAGAGTGAGATGCCAGCTCCTTTCATTCAGTCAGTAGCTTCAAACATTTCTGGTATATGAATAACATGATGTTTTTCAATGGCAAAAATCAATGAATATTGTAAATGCACAAACAGTAATTTCTCCGCATTGCAAGGTGCAATTCTGAAATTTTTTGCTTTTTCCTGCTCCTCTTAGCATGATAAAGAAGATTCAAAGAGAGTGAGATGCCAGCTCCTTTCATTCAGTCAGTAGCTTCAATCATTTCTGGACGTTTTTCAATGGCAAAAATCATTGAATATTGTAAATGCACAAACAGTAATTTCTCCGCATTGCAAGGTGCAATTCTGAAATTTTTTGCTTTTTCCTGCTCCTCTTAGCATGATAAAGAAGATTCAAAGAGAGTGAGATGCCAGCTCCTTTCATTCAGTCAGTAGCTTCAATCATTTCTGGAATATGAATAACATGATGTTTTTCAATGGCAAAAATCAATGAATATTGTAAATGCACAAACAGTAATTTCTCCGCATTGCAAGGTGCAATTCTGAAATTTTTTGCTTTTTTCTGCTCCTCTTAGCATGATAAAGAAGACTCAAAGAGAGTGAGATGCCAGCTCCTTTCATTCAGTCAGTAGCTTCAAACATTTCTGGTATATGAATAACATGATGTTTTTCAATGGCAAAAATCAATGAATATTGTAAATGCACAAACAGTAATTTCTCCGCATTGCAAGGTGCAATTCTGAAATTTTTTGCTTTTTCCTGCTCCTCTTAGCATGATAAAGAAGATTCAAAGAGTGAGATGCCATCTCCTTTCATTCAGTCAGTAGCTTCAATCATTTCTGGACGTTTTTCAATGGCAAAAATCAATGAATATTGTAAATGCACAAACAGTAATTTCTCCGCATTGCAAGGTGCAATTCTGAAATTTTTTGCTTTTTCCTGCTCCTCTTAGCATGATAAAGAAGATTCAAAGAGAGTGAGATGCCAGCTCCTTTCATTCAGTCAGTAGCTTCAATCATTTCTGGACGTTTTTCAATGGCAAAAATCAATGAATATTGTAAATGCACAAACAGTAATTTCTCCGCATTGCAAGATGCAATTCTGAAATTTTTTGCTTTTTCCTGCTCCTCTTAGCATGATAAACAAGATTCAAAGAGAGTGAGATGCCAGCTCCTTTCATTCAGTCAGTAGCTTCAATCATTTCTGGACGTTTTTCAATGGCAAAAATCAATGAATATTGTAAATGCACAAACAGTAATTTCTCCGCATTGCAAGGTGCAATTCTGAAATTTTTTGCTTTTTCCTGCTCCTCTTAGCATGATAAAGAAGATTCAAAGAGAGTGAGATGCCAGCTCCTTTCATTCAGTCAGTAGCTACAATCATTTCTGGACGTTTTTCAATGGCAAAAATCAATGAATATTGTAAATACACAAACAGTAATTTCTCCGCATTGCAAGGTGCAATTCTGAAATTTTTTGCTTTTTCCTGCTCCTCTTAGCATGATAAAGAAGATTCAAAGAGAGTGAGATGCCAGCTCCTTTCATTCAGTCAGTAGCTTCAAACATTTCTGGTATATGAATAACATGATGTTTTTCAATGGCAAAAATCAATGAATATTGTAAATGCACAAACAGTAATTTCTCCGCATTGCAAGGTGCAATTCTGAGATTTTTTGCTTTTTCCTGCTCCTCTTAGCATGATAAAGAAGATTCAAAGAGAGTGAGATGCCAGCTCCTTTCATTCAGTCAGTAGCTTCAATCATTTCTGGACGTTTTTCAATGGCAAAAATCATTGAATATTGTAAATGCACAAACAGTAATTTCTCCGCATTGCAAGGTGCAATTCTGAAATTTTTTGCTTTTTCCTGCTCCTCTTAGCATGATAAAGAAGATTCAAAGAGACTGAGATGCCAGCTCCTTTCATTCAGTCAGTAGCTTCAATCATTTCTGGAATATGAATAACATGATGTTTTTCAATGGCAAAAATCAATGAATATTGTAAATGCACAAACAGTAATTTCTCCGCATTGCAAGGTGCAATTCTGAAATTTTTTGCTTTTTCCTGCTCCTCTTAGCATGATAAAGAAGATTCAAAGAGAGTGAGATGCCAGCTCCTTTCATTCAGTCAGTAGCTTCAATCATTTCTGGACGTTTTTCAATGGCAAAAATCAATGAATATTGTAAATGCACAAACAGTAATTTCTCCGCATTGCAAGGTGCAATTCTGAAATTTTTTGCTTTTTCCTGCTCCTCTTAGCATGTTAAAGAAGATTCAAAGAGAGTGAGATGCCAGCTCCTTTCATTCAGTCAGTAGCTACAATCATTTCTGGACGTTTTTCAATGGCAAAAATCAATGAATATTGTAAATGCACAAACAGTAATTTCTCCGCATTGCAAGGTGCAATTCTGAAATTTTTTGCTTTTTCCTGCTCCTCTTAGCATGATAAAGAAGATTCAAAGAGAGTGAGATGCCAGCTCCTTTCATTCAGTCAGTAGCTTCAAACATTTCTGGTATATGAATAACATGATGTTTTTCAATGGCAAAAATCAATGAATATTGTAAATGCACAAACAGTAATTTCTCCGCATTGCAAGGTGCAATTCTGAAATTTTTTGCTTTTTCCTGCTCCTCTTAGCATGATAAAGAAGATTCAAAGAGAGTGAGATGCCAGCTCCTTTCATTCAGTCAGTAGCTTCAATCATTTCTGGACGTTTTTCAATGGCAAAAATCATTGAATATTGTAAATGCACAAACAGTAATTTCTCCGCATTGCAAGGTGCAATTCTGAAATTTTTTGCTTTTTCCTGCTCCTCTTAGCATGATAAAGAAGATTCAAAGAGAGTGAGATGCCAGCTCCTTTCATTCAGTCAGTAGCTTCAATCATTTCTGGAATATGAATAACATGATGTTTTTCAATGGCAAAAATCAATGAATATTGTAAATGCACAAACAGTAATTTCTCCGCATTGCAAGGTGCAATTCTGAGATTTTTTGCTTTTTCCTGCTCCTCTTAGCATGATAAAGAAGATTCAAAGAGAGTGAGATGCCAGCTCCTTTCATTCAGTCAGTAGCTTCAATCATTTCTGGACGTTTTTCAATGGCAAAAATCATTGAATATTGTAAATGCACAAACAGTAATTTCTCCGCATTGCAAGGTGCAATTCTGAAATTTTTTGCTTTTTCCTGCTCCTCTTAGCATGATAAAGAAGATTCAAAGAGAGTGAGATGCCAGCTCCTTTCATTCAGTCAGTAGCTTCAATCATTTCTGGAATATGAATAACATGATGTTTTTCAATGGCAAAAATCAATGAATATTGTAAATGCACAAACAGTAATTTCTCCGCATTGCAAGGTGCAATTCTGAAATTTTTTGCTTTTTCCTGCTCCTCTTAGCATGATAAAGAAGATTCAAAGAGAGTGAGATGCCAGCTCCTTTCATTCAGTCAGTAGCTTCAATCATTTCTGGACGTTTTTCAATGGCAAAAATCATTGAATATTGTAAATGCACAAACAGTAATTTCTCCGCATTGCAAGGTGCAATTCTGAAATTTTTTGCTTTTTCCTGCTCCTCTTAGCATGATAAAGAAGATTCAAAGAGAGTGAGATGCCAGCTCCTTTCATTCAGTCAGTAGCTTCAATCATTTCTGGAATATGAATAACATGATGTTTTTCAATGGCAAAAATCAATGAATATTGTAAATGCACAAACAGTAATTTCTCCGCATTGCAAGGTGCAATTCTGAAATTTTTTGCTTTTTCCTGCTCCTCTTAGCATGATAAAGAAGATTCAAAGAGAGTGAGATGTCAGCTCCTTTCATTCAGTCAGTAGCTTCAATCATTTCTGGACGTTTTTCAATGGCAAAAATCATTGAATATTGTAAATGCACAAACAGTAATTTCTCCGCATTGCAAGGTGCAATTCTGAAATTTTTTGCTTTTTCCTGCTCCTCTTAGCATGATAAAGAAGATTCAAAGAGAGTGAGATGCCAGCTCCTTTCATTCAGTCAGTAGCTTCAATCATTTCTGGTATATGAATAACATGATGTTTTTCAATGGCAAAAATCAATGAATATTGTAAATGCACAAACAGTAATTTCTCCGCATTGCAAGGTGCAATTCTGAAATTTTTTGCTTTTTCCTGCTCCTCTTAGCATGATAAAGAAGATTCAAAGAGAGTGAGATGCCAGCTCCTTTCATTCAGTCAGTAGCTTCAATCATTTCTGGACGTTTTTCAATGGCAAAAATCAATGAATATTGTAAATGCACAAACAGTAATTTCTCCGCATTGCAAGGTGCAATTCTGAAATTTTTTGCTTTTTCCTGCTCCTCTTAGCATGATAAAGAAGATTCAAAGAGAGTGAGATGCCAGCTCCTTTCATTCAGTCAGTAGCTTCAATCATTTCTGGACGTTTTTCAATGGCAAAAATCAATGAATATTGTAAATGCACAAACAGTAATTTCTCCGCATTGCAAGGTGCAATTCTGAAATTTTTTGCTTTTTCCTGCTCCTCTTAGCATGATAAAGAAGATTCAAAGAGAGTGAGATGCCAGCTCCTTTCATTCAGTCAGTAGCTTCAATCATTTCTGGACGTTTTTCAATGGCAAAAATAAATGAATATTGTAAATGCACAAACAGTAATTTCTCCGCATTGCAAGGTGCAATTCTGAAATTTTTTGCTTTTTCCTGCTCCTCTTAGCATGATAAAGAAGATTCAAAGAGAGTGAGATGCCAGCTCCTTTCATTCAGTCAGTAGCTTCAAACATTTCTGGTATATGAATAACATGGTTTTTCAATGGCAAAAATCAATGAATATTGTAAATGCACAAACAGTAATTTCTCCGCATTGCAAGGTGCAATTCTGAAATTTTTTGCTTTTTCCTGCTCCTCTTAGCATGATAAAGAAGATTCAAAGAGAGTGAGATGCCAGCTCCTTTCATTCAGTCAGTAGCTTCAAACATTTCTGGTATATGAATAACATGATGTTTTTCAATGGCAAAAATCAATGAATATTGTAAATGCACAAACAGTAATTTCTCCGCATTGCAAGGTGCAATTCTGAAATTTTTTGCTTTTTCCTGCTCCTCTTAGCATGATAAAGAAGATTCAAAGAGAGTGAGATGCCAGCTCCTTTCATTCAGTCAGTAGCTTCAATCATTTCTGGACGTTTTTCAATGGCAAAAATCATTGAATATTGTAAATGCACAAACAGTAATTTCTCCGCATTGCAAGGTGCAATTCTGAAATTTTTTGCTTTTTCCTGCTCCTCTTAGCATGATAAAGAAGATTCAAAGAGAGTGAGATGCCAGCTCCTTTCATTCAGTCAGTAGCTTCAATCATTTCTGGAATATGAATAACATGATGTTTTTCAATGGCAAAAATCAATGAATATTGTAAATGCACAAACAGTAATTTCTCCGCATTGCAAGGTGCAATTCTGAAATTTTTTGCTTTTTTCTGCTCCTCTTAGCATGATAAAGAAGACTCAAAGAGAGTGAGATGCCAGCTCCTTTCATTCAGTCAGTAGCTTCAAACATTTCTGGTATATGAATAACATGATGTTTTTCAATGGCAAAAATCAATGAATATTGTAAATGCACAAACAGTAATTTCTCCGCATTGCAAGGTGCAATTCTGAAATTTTTTGCTTTTTCCTGCTCCTCTTAGCATGATAAAGAAGATTCAAAGAGTGAGATGCCAGCTCCTTTCATTCAGTCAGTAGCTTCAATCATTTCTGGACGTTTTTCAATGGCAAAAATCAATGAATATTGTAAATGCACAAACAGTAATTTCTCCGCATTGCAAGGTGCAATTCTGAAATTTTTTGCTTTTTCCTGCTCCTCTTAGCATGATAAACAAGATTCAAAGAGAGTGAGATGCCAGCTCCTTTCATTCAGTCAGTAGCTTCAATCATTTCTGGACGTTTTTCAATGGCAAAAATCAATGAATATTGTAAATGCACAAACAGTAATTTCTCCGCATTGCAAGGTGCAATTCTGAAATTTTTTGCTTTTTCCTGCTCCTTTTAGCATGATAAAGAAGATTCAAAGAGAGTGAGATGCCAGCTCCTTTCATTCAGTCAGTAGCTACAATCATTTCTGGACGTTTTTCAATGGCAAAAATCAATGAATATTGTAAATGCACAAACAGTAATTTCTCCGCATTGCAAGGTGCAATTCTGAAATTTTTTGCTTTTTCCTGCTCCTCTTAGCATGATAAAGAAGATTCAAAGAGAGTGAGATGCCAGCTCCTTTCATTCAGTCAGTAGCTTCAAACATTTCTGGTATATGAATAACATGATGTTTTTCAATGGCAAAAATCAATGAATATTGTAAATGCACAAACAGTAATTTCTCCGCATTGCAAGGTGCAATTCTGAAATTTTTTGCTTTTTCCTGCTCCTCTTAGCATGATAAAGAAGATTCAAAGAGAGTGAGATGCCAGCTCCTTTCATTCAGTCAGTAGCTTCAATCATTTCTGGACGTTTTTCAATGGCAAAAATCATTGAATATTGTAAATGCACAAACAGTAATTTCTCCGCATTGCAAGGTGCAATTCTGAAATTTTTTGCTTTTTCCTGCTCCTCTTAGCATGATAAAGAAGATTCAAAGAGAGTGAGATGCCAGCTCCTTTCATTCAGTCAGTAGCTTCAATCATTTCTGGAATATGAATAACATGATGTTTTTCAATGGCAAAAATCAATGAATATTGTAAATGCACAAACAGTAATTTCTCCGCATTGCAAGGTGCAATTCTGAAATTTTTTGCTTTTTCCTGCTCCTCTTAGCATGATAAAGAAGATTCAAAGAGAGTGAGATGCCAGCTCCTTTCATTCAGTCAGTAGCTTCAATCATTTCTGGACGTTTTTCAATGGCAAAAATCAATGAATATTGTAAATGCACAAACAGTAATTTCTCCGCATTGCAAGATGCAATTCTGAAATTTTTTGCTTTTTCCTGCTCCTCTTAGCATGATAAACAAGATTCAAAGAGAGTGAGATGCCAGCTCCTTTCATTCAGTCAGTAGCTTCAATCATTTCTGGACGTTTTTCAATGGCAAAAATCAATGAATATTGTAAATGCACAAACAGTAATTTCTCCGCATTGCAAGGTGCAATTCTGAAATTTTTTGCTTTTTCCTGCTCCTCTTAGCATGATAAAGAAGATTCAAAGAGAGTGAGATGCCAGCTCCTTTCATTCAGTCAGTAGCTACAATCATTTCTGGACGTTTTTCAATGGCAAAAATCAATGAATATTGTAAATACACAAACAGTAATTTCTCCGCATTGCAAGGTGCAATTCTGAAATTTTTTGCTTTTTCCTGCTCCTCTTAGCATGATAAAGAAGATTCAAAGAGAGTGAGATGCCAGCTCCTTTCATTCAGTTAGTAGCTTCAAACATTTCTGGTATATGAATAACATGATGTTTTTCAATGGCAAAAATCAATGAATATTGTAAATGCACAAACAGTAATTTCTCCGCATTGCAAGGTGCAATTCTGAGATTTTTTGCTTTTTCCTGCTCCTCTTAGCATGATAAAGAAGATTCAAAGAGAGTGAGATGCCAGCTCCTTTCATTCAGTCAGTAGCTTCAATCATTTCTGGACGTTTTTCAATGGCAAAAATCATTGAATATTGTAAATGCACAAACAGTAATTTCTCCGCATTGCAAGGTGCAATTCTGAAATTTTTTGCTTTTTCCTGCTCCTCTTAGCATGATAAAGAAGATTCAAAGAGACTGAGATGCCAGCTCCTTTCATTCAGTCAGTAGCTTCAATCATTTCTGGAATATGAATAACATGATGTTTTTCAATGGCAAAAATCAATGAATATTGTAAATGCACAAACAGTAATTTCTCCGCATTGCAAGGTGCAATTCTGAAATTTTTTGCTTTTTCCTGCTCCTCTTAGCATGATAAAGAAGATTCAAAGAGAGTGAGATGCCAGCTCCTTTCATTCAGTCAGTAGCTTCAATCATTTCTGGAACGTTTTTCAATGGCAAAAATCAATGAATATTGTAAATGCACAAACAGTAATTTCTCCGCATTGCAAGGTGCAATTCTGAAATTTTTTGCTTTTTCCTGCTCCTCTTAGCATGTTAAAGAAGATTCAAAGAGAGTGAGATGCCAGCTCCTTTCATTCAGTCAGTAGCTACAATCATTTCTGGACGTTTTTCAATGGCAAAAATCAATGAATATTGTAAATGCACAAACAGTAATTTCTCCGCATTGCAAGGTGCAATTCTGAAATTTTTTGCTTTTTCCTGCTCCTCTTAGCATGATAAAGAAGATTCAAAGAGAGTGAGATGCCAGCTCCTTTCATTCAGTCAGTAGCTTCAATCATTTCTGGAATATGAATAACATGATGTTTTTCAATGGCAAAAATCAATGAATATTGTAAATGCACAAACAGTAATTTCTCCGCATTGCAAGGTGCAATTCTGAGATTTTTTGCTTTTTCCTGCTCCTCTTAGCATGATAAAGAAGATTCAAAGAGAGTGAGATGCCAGCTCCTTTCATTCAGTCAGTAGCTTCAATCATTTCTGGACGTTTTTCAATGGCAAAAATCATTGAATATTGTAAATGCACAAACAGTAATTTCTCCGCATTGCAAGGTGCAATTCTGAAATTTTTTGCTTTTTCCTGCTCCTCAGCATGATAAAGAAGATTCAAAGAGAGTGAGATGCCAGCTCCTTTCATTCAGTCAGTAGCTTCAATCATTTCTGGAATATGAATAACATGATGTTTTTCAATGGCAAAAATCAATGAATATTGTAAATGCACAAACAGTAATTTCTCCGCATTGCAAGGTGCAATTCTGAAATTTTTTGCTTTTTCCTGCTCCTCTTAGCATGATAAAGAAGATTCAAAGAGAGTGAGATGCCAGCTCCTTTCATTCAGTCAGTAGCTTCAATCATTTCTGGACGTTTTTCAATGGCAAAAATCATTGAATATTGTAAATGCACAAACAGTAATTTCTCCGCATTGCAAGGTGCAATTCTGAAATTTTTTGCTTTTTCCTGCTCCTCTTCGCATGATAAAGAAGATTCAAAGAGAGTGAGATGCCAGCTCCTTTCATTCAGTCAGTAGCTTCAATCATTTCTGGAATATGAATAACATGATGTTTTTCAATGGCAAAAATCAATGAATATTGTAAATGCACAAACAGTAATTTCTCCGCATTGCAAGGTGCAATTCTGAAATTTTTTGCTTTTTTCTGCTCCTCTTAGCATGATAAAGAAGACTCAAAGAGAGTGAGATGCCAGCTCCTTTCATTCAGTCAGTAGCTTCAAACATTTCTGGTATATGAATAACATGATGTTTTTCAATGGCAAAAATCAATGAATATTGTAAATGCACAAACAGTAATTTCTCCGCATTGCAAGGTGCAATTCTGAAATTTTTTGCTTTTTCCTGCTCCTCTTAGCATGATAAAGAAGATTCAAAGAGTGAGATGCCAGCTCCTTTCATTCAGTCAGTAGCTTCAATCATTTCTGGACGTTTTTCAATGGCAAAAATCAATGAATATTGTAAATGCACAAACAGTAATTTCTCCGCATTGCAAGGTGCAATTCTGAAATTTTTTGCTTTTTCCTGCTCCTCTTAGCATGATAAACAAGATTCAAAGAGAGTGAGATGCCAGCTCCTTTCATTCAGTCAGTAGCTTCAATCATTTCTGGACGTTTTTCAATGGCAAAAATCAATGAATATTGTAAATGCACAAACAGTAATTTCTCCGCATTGCAAGGTGCAATTCTGAAATTTTTTGCTTTTTCCTGCTCCTCTTAGCATGATAAAGAAGATTCAAAGAGAGTGAGATGCCAGCTCCTTTCATTCAGTCAGTAGCTACAATCATTTCTGGACGTTTTTCAATGGCAAAAATCAATGAATATTGTAAATGCACAAACAGTAATTTCTCCGCATTGCAAGGTGCAATTCTGAAATTTTTTGCTTTTTCCTGCTCCTCTTAGCATGATAAAGAAGATTCAAAGAGAGTGAGATGCCAGCTCCTTTCATTCAGTCAGTAGCTTCAAACATTTCTGGTATATGAATAACATGATGTTTTTCAATGGCAAAAATCAATGAATATTGTAAATGCACAAACAGTAATTTCTCCGCATTGCAAGGTGCAATTCTGAAATTTTTTGCTTTTTCCTGCTCCTCTTAGCATGATAAAGAAGATTCAAAGAGAGTGAGATGCCAGCTCCTTTCATTCAGTCAGTAGCTTCAATCATTTCTGGACGTTTTTCAATGGCAAAAATCATTGAATATTGTAAATGCACAAACAGTAATTTCTCCGCATTGCAAGGTGCAATTCTGAAATTTTTTGCTTTTTCCTGCTCCTCTTAGCATGATAAAGAAGATTCAAAGAGAGTGAGATGCCAGCTCCTTTCATTCAGTCAGTAGCTTCAATCATTTCTGGAATATGAATAACATGATGTTTTTCAATGGCAAAAATCAATGAATATTGTAAATGCACAAACAGTAATTTCTCCGCATTGCAAGGTGCAATTCTGAAATTTTTTGCTTTTTCCTGCTCCTCTTAGCATGATAAAGAAGATTCAAAGAGAGTGAGATGCCAGCTCCTTTCATTCAGTCAGTAGCTTCAATCATTTCTGGACGTTTTTCAATGGCAAAAATCAATGAATATTGTAAATGCACAAACAGTAATTTCTCCGCATTGCAAGATGCAATTCTGAAATTTTTTGCTTTTTCCTGCTCCTCTTAGCATGATAAACAAGATTCAAAGAGAGTGAGATGCCAGCTCCTTTCATTCAGTCAGTAGCTTCAATCATTTCTGGACGTTTTTCAATGGCAAAAATCAATGAATATTGTAAATGCACAAACAGTAATTTCTCCGCATTGCAAGGTGCAATTCTGAAATTTTTTGCTTTTTCCTGCTCCTCTTAGCATGATAAAGAAGATTCAAAGAGAGTGAGATGCCAGCTCCTTTCATTCAGTCAGTAGCTACAATCATTTCTGGACGTTTTTCAATGGCAAAAATCAATGAATATTGTAAATACACAAACAGTAATTTCTCCGCATTGCAAGGTGCAATTCTGAAATTTTTTGCTTTTTCCTGCTCCTCTTAGCATGATAAAGAAGATTCAAAGAGAGTGAGATGCCAGCTCCTTTCATTCAGTCAGTAGCTTCAAACATTTCTGGTATATGAATAACATGATGTTTTTCAATGGCAAAAATCAATGAATATTGTAAATGCACAAACAGTAATTTCTCCGCATTGCAAGGTGCAATTCTGAGATTTTTTGCTTTTTCCTGCTCCTCTTAGCATGATAAAGAAGATTCAAAGAGAGTGAGATGCCAGCTCCTTTCATTCAGTCAGTAGCTTCAATCATTTCTGGACGTTTTTCAATGGCAAAAATCAATGAATATTGTAAATGCACAAACAGTAATTTCTCCGCATTGCAAGATGCAATTCTGAAATTTTTTGCTTTTTCCTGCTCCTCTTAGCATGATAAACAAGATTCAAAGAGAGTGAGATGCCAGCTCCTTTCATTCAGTCAGTAGCTTCAATCATTTCTGGACGTTTTTCAATGGCAAAAATCAATGAATATTGTAAATGCACAAACAGTAATTTCTCCGCATTGCAAGGTGCAATTCTGAAATTTTTTGCTTTTTCCTGCTCCTCTTAGCATGATAAAGAAGATTCAAAGAGAGTGAGATGCCAGCTCCTTTCATTCAGTCAGTAGCTACAATCATTTCTGGACGTTTTTCAATGGCAAAAATCAATGAATATTGTAAATACACAAACAGTAATTTCTCCGCATTGCAAGGTGCAATTCTGAAATTTTTTGCTTTTTCCTGCTCCTCTTAGCATGATAAAGAAGATTCAAAGAGAGTGAGATGCCAGCTCCTTTCATTCAGTCAGTAGCTTCAAACATTTCTGGTATATGAATAACATGATGTTTTTCAATGGCAAAAATCAATGAATATTGTAAATGCACAAACAGTAATTTCTCCGCATTGCAAGGTGCAATTCTGAGATTTTTTGCTTTTTCCTGCTCCTCTTAGCATGATAAAGAAGATTCAAAGAGAGTGAGATGCCAGCTCCTTTCATTCAGTCAGTAGCTTCAATCATTTCTGGACGTTTTTCAATGGCAAAAATCATTGAATATTGTAAATGCACAAACAGTAATTTCTCCGCATTGCAAGGTGCAATTCTGAAATTTTTTGCTTTTTCCTGCTCCTCTTAGCATGATAAAGAAGATTCAAAGAGACTGAGATGCCAGCTCCTTTCATTCAGTCAGTAGCTTCAATCATTTCTGGAATATGAATAACATGATGTTTTTCAATGGCAAAAATCAATGAATATTGTAAATGCACAAACAGTAATTTCTCGGCATTGCAAGGTGCAATTCTGAAATTTTTTGCTTTTTCCTGCTCCTCTTAGCATGATAAAGAAGATTCAAAGAGAGTGAGATGCCAGCTCCTTTCATTCAGTCAGTAGCTTCAATCATTTCTGGACGTTTTTCAATGGCAAAAATCAATGAATATTGTAAATGCACAAACAGTAATTTCTCCGCATTGCAAGGTGCAATTCTGAAATTTTTTGCTTTTTCCTGCTCCTCTTAGCATGTTAAAGAAGATTCAAAGAGAGTGAGATGCCAGCTCCTTTCATTCAGTCAGTAGCTACAATCATTTCTGGACGTTTTTCAATGGCAAAAATCAATGAATATTGTAAATGCACAAACAGTAATTTCTCCGCATTGCAAGGTGCAATTCTGAAATTTTTGCTTTTTCCTGCTCCTCTTAGCATGATAAAGAAGATTCAAAGAGAGTGAGATGCCAGCTCCTTTCATTCAGTCAGTAGCTTCAAACATTTCTGGTATATGAATAACATGATGTTTTTCAATGGCAAAAATCAATGAATATTGTAAATGCACAAACAGTAATTTCTCCGCATTGCAAGGTGCAATTCTGAAATTTTTTGCTTTTTCCTGCTCCTCTTAGCATGATAAAGAAGATTCAAAGAGAGTGAGATGCCAGCTCCTTTCATTCAGTCAGTAGCTTCAATCATTTCTGGACGTTTTTCAATGGCAAAAATCATTGAATATTGTAAATGCACAAACAGTAATTTCTCCGCATTGCAAGGTGCAATTCTGAAATTTTTTGCTTTTTCCTGCTCCTCTTAGCATGATAAAGAAGATTCAAAGAGAGTGAGATGCCAGCTCCTTTCATTCAGTCAGTAGCTTCAATCATTTCTGGAATATGAATAACATGATGTTTTTCAATGGCAAAAATCAATGAATATTGTAAATGCACAAACAGTAATTTCTCCGCATTGCAAGGTGCAATTCTGAGATTTTTGCTTTTTCCTGCTCCTCTTAGCATGATAAAGAAGATTCAAAGAGAGTGAGATGCCAGCTCCTTTCATTCAGTCAGTAGCTTCAATCATTTCTGGACGTTTTTCAATGGCAAAAATCATTGAATATTGTAAATGCACAAACAGTAATTTCTCCGCATTGCAAGGTGCAATTCTGAAATTTTTTGCTTTTTCCTGCTCCTCTTAGCATGATAAAGAAGATTCAAAGAGAGTGAGATGCCAGCTCCTTTCATTCAGTCAGTAGCTTCAATCATTTCTGGAATATGAATAACATGATGTTTTTCAATGGCAAAAATCAATGAATATTGTAAATGCACAAACAGTAATTTCTCCGCATTGCAAGGTGCAATTCTGAGATTTTTTGCTTTTCCTGCTCCTCTTAGCATGATAAAGAAGATTCAAAGAGAGTGAGATGCCAGCTCCTTTCATTCAGTCAGTAGCTTCAATCATTTCTGGACGTTTTTCAATGGCAAAAATCATTGAATATTGTAAATGCACAAACAGTAATTTCTCCGCATTGCAAGGTGCAATTCTGAAATTTTTTGCTTTTTCCTGCTCCTCAGCATGATAAAGAAGATTCAAAGAGAGTGAGATGCCAGCTCCTTTCATTCAGTCAGTAGCTTCAATCATTTCTGGAATATGAATAACATGATGTTTTTTCAATGGCAAAAAATCAATGAATATTGTAAATGCACAAACAGTAATTTTCTCCGCATTGCAAGGTGCAATTCTGAAATTTTTT
>NW_027370736.1:0-33732 GCF_046119375.1 Phyllobates terribilis
ACAAACAGTAATATCTCCACATTGCAAGGTGCAATTCTGAAATTTTTTGCTTTTTCCTGTTAATCCTAGCATGATAAAGAAGATTCAAAGAGAGTGAGATGCCAGCTCCTTTCATTCAGTCAGTAGCTTCAAACATTTCTGGTATATGAAAAACGTTTTTCAATGGCAAAAATCAATGAATATTGTAAATGCACAAACAGTAATATCTCCACATTGCAAGGTGCAATTCTGAAATTTTTTGCTTTTTCCTGCTAATCCTAGCATGATAAAGAAGATTCAAAGAGAGTGAGATGCCAGCTCCTTTCATTCAGTCAGTAGCTTCAAACATTTCTGGTATATGAAAAACATGTTTTTCAATGGCAAAAATCAATGAATATTGTAAATGCACAAACAGTAATATCTCCACATTGCAAGGTGCAATTCTGAAATTTTTTGCTTTTTCCTGTTAATCCTAGCATGATAAAGAAGATTCAAAGAGAGTGAGATGCCAGCTCCTTTCATTCAGTCAGTAGCTTCAAACATTTCTGGTATATGAAAAACATGTTTTTCAATGGCAAAAATCAATGAATATTGTAAATGCACAAACAGTAATATCTCCACATTGCAAGGTGCAATTCTGAAATTTTTTGCTTTTTCCTGCTAATCCTAGCATGATAAAGAAGATTCAAAGAGAGTGAGATGCCAGCTCCTTTCATTCAGTCAGTAGCTTCAATCATTTCTGGTATATGAAAAACATGTTTTTCAATGGCAAAAATCAATGAATATTGTAAATGCACAAACAGTAATATCTCCACATTGCACGGTGCAATTCTGAAATTTTTAGCTTTTTCCTGTTAATCCTAGCATGATAAAGAAGATTCAAAGAGAGTGAGATGCCAGCTCCTTTCATTCAGTCAGTAGCTTCAAACATTTCTGGTATATGAAAAACATGTTTTTCAATGGCAAAAATCAATGAATATTGTAAATGCACAAACAGTAATATCTCCACATTGCAAGGTGCAATTCTGAAATTTTTAGCTTTTTCCTGCTAATCCTAGCATGATAAAGAAGATTCAAAGAGAGTGAGATGCCAGCTCCTTTCATTCAGTCAGTAGCTTCAAACATTTCTGGTATATGAAAAACATGTTTTTCAATGGCAAAAATCAATGAATATTGTAAATGCACAAACAGTAATATCTCCACATTGCACGGTGCAATTCTGAAATTTTTAGCTTTTTCCTGTTAATCCTAGCATGATAAAGAAGATTCAAAGAGAGTGAGATGCCAGCTCCTTTCATTCAGTCAGTAGCTTCAAACATTTCTGGTATATGAAAAACATGTTTTTCAATGGCAAAAATCAATGAATATTGTAAATGCACAAACAGTAATATCTCCACATTGCAAGGTGCAATTCTGAAATTTTTTGCTTTTTCCTGTTAATCCTAGCATGATAAAGAAGATTCAAAGAGAGTGAGATGCCAGCTCCTTTCATTCAGTCAGTAGCTTCAAACATTTCTGGTATATGAAAAACATGTTTTTCAATGGCAAAAATCAATGAATATTGTAAATGCACAAACAGTAATATCTCCACATTGCAAGGTGCAATTCTGAAATTTTTTGCTTTTTCCTGCTAATCCTAGCATGATAAAGAAGATTCAAAGAGAGTGAGATGCCAGCTCCTTTCATTCAGTCAGTAGCTTCAATCATTTCTGGTATATGAAAAACATGTTTTTCAATGGCAAAAATCAATGAATATTGTAAATGCACAAACAGTAATATCTCCACATTGCACGGTGCAATTCTGAAATTTTTAGCTTTTTCCTGTTAATCCTAGCATGATAAAGAAGATTCAAAGAGAGTGAGATGCCAGCTCCTTTCATTCAGTCAGTAGCTTCAAACATTTCTGGTATATGAAAAACATGTTTTTCAATGGCAAAAATCAATGAATATTGTAAATGCACAAACAGTAATATCTCCACATTGCAAGGTGCAATTCTGAAATTTTTTGCTTTTTCCTGTTAATCCTAGCATGATAAAGAAGATTCAAAGAGAGTGAGATGCCAGCTCCTTTCATTCAGTCAGTAGCTTCAAACATTTCTGGTATATGAAAAACGTTTTTCAATGGCAAAAATCAATGAATATTGTAAATGCACAAACAGTAATATCTCCACATTGCAAGGTGCAATTCTGAAATTTTTTGCTTTTTCCTGCTAATCCTAGCATGATAAAGAAGATTCAAAGAGAGTGAGATGCCAGCTCCTTTCATTCAGTCAGTAGCTTCAAACATTTCTGGTATATGAAAAACGTTTTTCAATGGCAAAAATCAATGAATATTGTAAATGCACAAACAGTAATATCTCCACATTGCACGGTGCAATTCTGAAATTTTTAGCTTTTTCCTGTTAATCCTAGCATGATAAAGAAGATTCAAAGAGAGTGAGATGCCAGCTACTTTCATTCAGTCAGTAGCTTCAAACATTTCTGGTATATGAAAAACATGTTTTTCAATGGCAAAAATCAATGAATATTGTAAATGCACAAACAGTAATATCTCCACATTGCAAGGTGCAATTCTGAAATTTTTAGCTTTTTCCTGTTAATCCTAGCATGATAAAGAAGATTCAAAGAGAGTGAGATGCCAGCTCCTTTCATTCAGTCAGTAGCTTCAAACATTTCTGGTATATGAAAAACATGTTTTTCAATGGCAAAAATCAATGAATATTGTAAATGCACAAACAGTAATATCTCCACATTGCAAGGTGCAATTCTGAAATTTTTTGCTTTTTCCTGTTAATCCTAGCATGATAAAGAAGATTCAAAGAGAGTGAGATGCCAGCTCCTTTCATTCAGTCAGTAGCTTCAAACATTTCTGGTATATGAAAAACATGTTTTTCAATGGCAAAAATCAATGAATATTGTAAATGCACAAACAGTAATATCTCCACATTGCAAGGTGCAATTCTGAAATTTTTTGCTTTTTCCTGCTAATCCTAGCATGATAAAGAAGATTCAAAGAGAGTGAGATGCCAGCTCCTTTCATTCAGTCAGTAGCTTCAAACATTTCTGGTATATGAAAAACATGTTTTTCAATGGCAAAAATCAATGAATATTGTAAATGCACAAACAGTAATATCTCCACATTGCACGGTGCAATTCTGAAATTTTTAGCTTTTTCCTGTTAATCCTAGCATGATAAAGAAGATTCAAAGAGAGTGAGATGCCAGCTCCTTTCATTCAGTCAGTAGCTTCAAACATTTCTGGTATATGAAAAACATGTTTTTCAATGGCAAAAATCAATGAATATTGTAAATGCACAAACAGTAATATCTCCACATTGCAAGGTGCAATTCTGAAATTTTTTGCTTTTTCCTGTTAATCCTAGCATGATAAAGAAGATTCAAAGAGAGTGAGATGCCAGCTCCTTTCATTCAGTCAGTAGCTTCAAACATTTCTGGTATATGAAAAACATGTTTTTCAATGGCAAAAATCAATGAATATTGTAAATGCACAAACAGTAATATCTCCACATTGCAAGGTGCAATTCTGAAATTTTTTGCTTTTTCCTGCTAATCCTAGCATGATAAAGAAGATTCAAAGAGAGTGAGATGCCAGCTCCTTTCATTCAGTCAGTAGCTTCAATCATTTCTGGTATATGAAAAACATGTTTTTCAATGGCAAAAATCAATGAATATTGTAAATGCACAAACAGTAATATCTCCACATTGCACGGTGCAATTCTGAAATTTTTAGCTTTTTCCTGTTAATCCTAGCATGATAAAGAAGATTCAAAGAGAGTGAGATGCCAGCTCCTTTCATTCAGTCAGTAGCTTCAAACATTTCTGGTATATGAAAAACATGTTTTTCAATGGCAAAAATCAATGAATATTGTAAATGCACAAACAGTAATATCTCCACATTGCAAGGTGCAATTCTGAAATTTTTTGCTTTTTCCTGTTAATCCTAGCATGATAAAGAAGATTCAAAGAGAGTGAGATGCCAGCTCCTTTCATTCAGTCAGTAGCTTCAAACATTTCTGGTATATGAAAAACGTTTTTCAATGGCAAAAATCAATGAATATTGTAAATGCACAAACAGTAATATCTCCACATTGCAAGGTGCAATTCTGAAATTTTTTGCTTTTTCCTGCTAATCCTAGCATGATAAAGAAGATTCAAAGAGAGTGAGATGCCAGCTCCTTTCATTCAGTCAGTAGCTTCAAACATTTCTGGTATATGAAAAACATGTTTTTCAATGGCAAAAATCAATGAATATTGTAAATGCACAAACAGTAATATCTCCACATTGCACGGTGCAATTCTGAAATTTTTAGCTTTTTCCTGTTAATCCTAGCATGATAAAGAAGATTCAAAGAGAGTGAGATGCCAGCTACTTTCATTCAGTCAGTAGCTTCAAACATTTCTGGTATATGAAAAACATGTTTTTCAATGGCAAAAATCAATGAATATTGTAAATGCACAAACAGTAATATCTCCACATTGCAAGGTGCAATTCTGAAATTTTTTGCTTTTTCCTGCTAATCCTAGCATGATAAAGAAGATTCAAAGAGAGTGAGATGCCAGCTCCTTTCATTCAGTCAGTAGCTTCAAACATTTCTGGTATATGAAAAACATGTTTTTCAATGGCAAAAATCAATGAATATTGTAAATGCACAAACAGTAATATCTCCACATTGCACGGTGCAATTCTGAAATTTTTAGCTTTTTCCTGTTAATCCTAGCATGATAAAGAAGATTCAAAGAGAGTGAGATGCCAGCTCCTTTCATTCAGTCAGTAGCTTCAAACATTTCTGGTATATGAAAAACATGTTTTTCAATGGCAAAAATCAATGAATATTGTAAATGCACAAACAGTAATATCTCCACATTGCAAGGTGCAATTCTGAAATTTTTTGCTTTTTCCTGCTAATCCTAGCATGATAAAGAAGATTCAAAGAGAGTGAGATGCCAGCTCCTTTCATTCAGTCAGTAGCTTCAAACATTTCTGGTATATGAAAAACATGTTTTTCAATGGCAAAAATCAATGAATATTGTAAATGCACAAACAGTAATATCTCCACATTGCACGGTGCAATTCTGAAATTTTTAGCTTTTTCCTGTTAATCCTAGCATGATAAAGAAGATTCAAAGAGAGTGAGATGCCAGCTCCTTTCATTCAGTCAGTAGCTTCAAACATTTCTGGTATATGAAAAACATGTTTTTCAATGGCAAAAATCAATGAATATTGTAAATGCACAAACAGTAATATCTCCACATTGCAAGGTGCAATTCTGAAATTTTTTGCTTTTTCCTGCTAATCCTAGCATGATAAAGAAGATTCAAAGAGAGTGAGATGCCAGCTCCTTTCATTCAGTCAGTAGCTTCAAACATTTCTGGTATATGAAAAACATGTTTTTCAATGGCAAAAATCAATGAATATTGTAAATGCACAAACAGTAATATCTCCACATTGCACGGTGCAATTCTGAAATTTTTAGCTTTTTCCTGTTAATCCTAGCATGATAAAGAAGATTCAAAGAGAGTGAGATGCCAGCTCCTTTCATTCAGTCAGTAGCTTCAAACATTTCTGGTATATGAAAAACATGTTTTTCAATGGCAAAAATCAATGAATATTGTAAATGCACAAACAGTAATATCTCCACATTGCAAGGTGCAATTCTGAAATTTTTTGCTTTTTCCTGTTAATCCTAGCATGATAAAGAAGATTCAAAGAGAGTGAGATGCCAGCTCCTTTCATTCAGTCAGTAGCTTCAAACATTTCTGGTATATGAAAAACGTTTTTCAATGGCAAAAATCAATGAATATTTAAATGCACAAACAGTAATATCTCCACATTGCAAGGTGCAATTCTGAAATTTTTTGCTTTTTCCTGCTAATCCTAGCATGATAAAGAAGATTCAAAGAGAGTGAGATGCCAGCTCCTTTCATTCAGTCAGTAGCTTCAAACATTTCTGGTATATGAAAAACATGTTTTTCAATGGCAAAAATCAATGAATATTGTAAATGCACAAACAGTAATATCTCCACATTGCAAGGTGCAATTCTGAAATTTTTTGCTTTTTCCTGTTAATCCTAGCATGATAAAGAAGATTCAAAGAGAGTGAGATGCCAGCTCCTTTCATTCAGTCAGTAGCTTCAAACATTTCTGGTATATGAAAAACATGTTTTTCAATGGCAAAAATCAATGAATATTGTAAATGCACAAACAGTAATATCTCCACATTGCAAGGTGCAATTCTGAAATTTTTTGCTTTTTCCTGCTAATCCTAGCATGATAAAGAAGATTCAAAGAGAGTGAGATGCCAGCTCCTTTCATTCAGTCAGTAGCTTCAATCATTTCTGGTATATGAAAAACATGTTTTTCAATGGCAAAAATCAATGAATATTGTAAATGCACAAACAGTAATATCTCCACATTGCACGGTGCAATTCTGAAATTTTTAGCTTTTTCCTGTTAATCCTAGCATGATAAAGAAGATTCAAAGAGAGTGAGATGCCAGCTCCTTTCATTCAGTCAGTAGCTTCAAACATTTCTGGTATATGAAAAACATGTTTTTCAATGGCAAAAATCAATGAATATTGTAAATGCACAAACAGTAATATCTCCACATTGCAAGGTGCAATTCTGAAATTTTTTGCTTTTTCCTGTTAATCCTAGCATGATAAAGAAGATTCAAAGAGAGTGAGATGCCAGCTCCTTTCATTCAGTCAGTAGCTTCAAACATTTCTGGTATATGAAAAACGTTTTTCAATGGCAAAAATCAATGAATATTTAAATGCACAAACAGTAATATCTCCACATTGCAAGGTGCAATTCTGAAATTTTTTGCTTTTTCCTGCTAATCCTAGCATGATAAAGAAGATTCAAAGAGAGTGAGATGCCAGCTCCTTTCATTCAGTCAGTAGCTTCAAACATTTCTGGTATATGAAAAACATGTTTTTCAATGGCAAAAATCAATGAATATTGTAAATGCACAAACAGTAATATCTCCACATTGCACGGTGCAATTCTGAAATTTTTAGCTTTTTCCTGTTAATCCTAGCATGATAAAGAAGATTCAAAGAGAGTGAGATGCCAGCTCCTTTCATTCAGTCAGTAGCTTCAAACATTTCTGGTATATGAAAAACATGTTTTTCAATGGCAAAAATCAATGAATATTGTAAATGCACAAACAGTAATATCTCCACATTGCAAGGTGCAATTCTGAAATTTTTTGCTTTTTCCTGTTAATCCTAGCATGATAAAGAAGATTCAAAGAGAGTGAGATGCCAGCTCCTTTCATTCAGTCAGTAGCTTCAAACATTTCTGGTATATGAAAAACGTTTTTCAATGGCAAAAATCAATGAATATTTAAATGCACAAACAGTAATATCTCCACATTGCAAGGTGCAATTCTGAAATTTTTTGCTTTTTCCTGCTAATCCTAGCATGATAAAGAAGATTCAAAGAGAGTGAGATGCCAGCTCCTTTCATTCAGTCAGTAGCTTCAAACATTTCTGGTATATGAAAAACATGTTTTTCAATGGCAAAAATCAATGAATATTGTAAATGCACAAACAGTAATATCTCCACATTGCAAGGTGCAATTCTGAAATTTTTTGCTTTTTCCTGTTAATCCTAGCATGATAAAGAAGATTCAAAGAGAGTGAGATGCCAGCTCCTTTCATTCAGTCAGTAGCTTCAAACATTTCTGGTATATGAAAAACATGTTTTTCAATGGCAAAAATCAATGAATATTGTAAATGCACAAACAGTAATATCTCCACATTGCAAGGTGCAATTCTGAAATTTTTTGCTTTTTCCTGCTAATCCTAGCATGATAAAGAAGATTCAAAGAGAGTGAGATGCCAGCTCCTTTCATTCAGTCAGTAGCTTCAATCATTTCTGGTATATGAAAAACATGTTTTTCAATGGCAAAAATCAATGAATATTGTAAATGCACAAACAGTAATATCTCCACATTGCACGGTGCAATTCTGAAATTTTTAGCTTTTTCCTGTTAATCCTAGCATGATAAAGAAGATTCAAAGAGAGTGAGATGCCAGCTCCTTTCATTCAGTCAGTAGCTTCAAACATTTCTGGTATATGAAAAACATGTTTTTCAATGGCAAAAATCAATGAATATTGTAAATGCACAAACAGTAATATCTCCACATTGCAAGGTGCAATTCTGAAATTTTTAGCTTTTTCCTGCTAATCCTAGCATGATAAAGAAGATTCAAAGAGAGTGAGATGCCAGCTCCTTTCATTCAGTCAGTAGCTTCAAACATTTCTGGTATATGAAAAACATGTTTTTCAATGGCAAAAATCAATGAATATTGTAAATGCACAAACAGTAATATCTCCACATTGCACGGTGCAATTCTGAAATTTTTAGCTTTTTCCTGTTAATCCTAGCATGATAAAGAAGATTCAAAGAGAGTGAGATGCCAGCTCCTTTCATTCAGTCAGTAGCTTCAAACATTTCTGGTATATGAAAAACATGTTTTTCAATGGCAAAAATCAATGAATATTGTAAATGCACAAACAGTAATATCTCCACATTGCAAGGTGCAATTCTGAAATTTTTTGCTTTTTCCTGTTAATCCTAGCATGATAAAGAAGATTCAAAGAGAGTGAGATGCCAGCTCCTTTCATTCAGTCAGTAGCTTCAAACATTTCTGGTATATGAAAAACATGTTTTTCAATGGCAAAAATCAATGAATATTGTAAATGCACAAACAGTAATATCTCCACATTGCAAGGTGCAATTCTGAAATTTTTTGCTTTTTCCTGCTAATCCTAGCATGATAAAGAAGATTCAAAGAGAGTGAGATGCCAGCTCCTTTCATTCAGTCAGTAGCTTCAATCATTTCTGGTATATGAAAAACATGTTTTTCAATGGCAAAAATCAATGAATATTGTAAATGCACAAACAGTAATATCTCCACATTGCACGGTGCAATTCTGAAATTTTTAGCTTTTTCCTGTTAATCCTAGCATGATAAAGAAGATTCAAAGAGAGTGAGATGCCAGCTCCTTTCATTCAGTCAGTAGCTTCAAACATTTCTGGTATATGAAAAACATGTTTTTCAATGGCAAAAATCAATGAATATTGTAAATGCACAAACAGTAATATCTCCACATTGCAAGGTGCAATTCTGAAATTTTTTGCTTTTTCCTGTTAATCCTAGCATGATAAAGAAGATTCAAAGAGAGTGAGATGCCAGCTCCTTTCATTCAGTCAGTAGCTTCAAACATTTCTGGTATATGAAAAACGTTTTTCAATGGCAAAAATCAATGAATATTGTAAATGCACAAACAGTAATATCTCCACATTGCAAGGTGCAATTCTGAAATTTTTTGCTTTTTCCTGCTAATCCTAGCATGATAAAGAAGATTCAAAGAGAGTGAGATGCCAGCTCCTTTCATTCAGTCAGTAGCTTCAAACATTTCTGGTATATGAAAAACGTTTTTCAATGGCAAAAATCAATGAATATTGTAAATGCACAAACAGTAATATCTCCACATTGCACGGTGCAATTCTGAAATTTTTAGCTTTTTCCTGTTAATCCTAGCATGATAAAGAAGATTCAAAGAGAGTGAGATGCCAGCTACTTTCATTCAGTCAGTAGCTTCAAACATTTCTGGTATATGAAAAACATGTTTTTCAATGGCAAAAATCAATGAATATTGTAAATGCACAAACAGTAATATCTCCACATTGCAAGGTGCAATTCTGAAATTTTTAGCTTTTTCCTGTTAATCCTAGCATGATAAAGAAGATTCAAAGAGAGTGAGATGCCAGCTCCTTTCATTCAGTCAGTAGCTTCAAACATTTCTGGTATATGAAAAACATGTTTTTCAATGGCAAAAATCAATGAATATTGTAAATGCACAAACAGTAATATCTCCACATTGCAAGGTGCAATTCTGAAATTTTTTGCTTTTTCCTGTTAATCCTAGCATGATAAAGAAGATTCAAAGAGAGTGAGATGCCAGCTCCTTTCATTCAGTCAGTAGCTTCAAACATTTCTGGTATATGAAAAACATGTTTTTCAATGGCAAAAATCAATGAATATTGTAAATGCACAAACAGTAATATCTCCACATTGCAAGGTGCAATTCTGAAATTTTTTGCTTTTTCCTGCTAATCCTAGTATGATAAAGAAGATTCAAAGAGAGTGAGATGCCAGCTCCTTTCATTCAGTCAGTAGCTTCAAACATTTCTGGTATATGAAAAACATGTTTTTCAATGGCAAAAATCAATGAATATTGTAAATGCACAAACAGTAATATCTCCACATTGCACGGTGCAATTCTGAAATTTTTAGCTTTTTCCTGTTAATCCTAGCATGATAAAGAAGATTCAAAGAGAGTGAGATGCCAGCTCCTTTCATTCAGTCAGTAGCTTCAAACATTTCTGGTATATGAAAAACATGTTTTTCAATGGCAAAAATCAATGAATATTGTAAATGCACAAACAGTAATATCTCCACATTGCAAGGTGCAATTCTGAAATTTTTTGCTTTTTCCTGTTAATCCTAGCATGATAAAGAAGATTCAAAGAGAGTGAGATGCCAGCTCCTTTCATTCAGTCAGTAGCTTCAAACATTTCTGGTATATGAAAAACATGTTTTTCAATGGCAAAAATCAATGAATATTGTAAATGCACAAACAGTAATATCTCCACATTGCAAGGTGCAATTCTGAAATTTTTTGCTTTTTCC
The DNA here is from genome assembly GCF_046119375.1 of Phyllobates terribilis. Classification (NCBI taxonomy): domain Eukaryota; kingdom Metazoa; phylum Chordata; class Amphibia; order Anura; family Dendrobatidae; genus Phyllobates; species Phyllobates terribilis. The sequence continues at coordinate 10,707 of NW_027370736.1, forward strand.
TGCTAATCCTAGCATGATAAAGAAGATTCAAAGAGAGTGAGATGCCAGCTCCTTTCATTCAGTCAGTAGCTTCAATCATTTCTGGTATATGAAAAACATGTTTTTCAATGGCAAAAATCAATGAATATTGTAAATGCACAAACAGTAATATCTCCACATTGCACGGTGCAATTCTGAAATTTTTAGCTTTTTCCTGTTAATCCTAGCATGATAAAGAAGATTCAAAGAGAGTGAGATGCCAGCTCCTTTCATTCAGTCAGTAGCTTCAAACATTTCTGGTATATGAAAAACATGTTTTTCAATGGCAAAAATCAATGAATATTGTAAATGCACAAACAGTAATATCTCCACATTGCAAGGTGCAATTCTGAAATTTTTTGCTTTTTCCTGTTAATCCTAGCATGATAAAGAAGATTCAAAGAGAGTGAGATGCCAGCTCCTTTCATTCAGTCAGTAGCTTCAAACATTTCTGGTATATGAAAAACGTTTTTCAATGGCAAAAATCAATGAATATTGTAAATGCACAAACAGTAATATCTCCACATTGCAAGGTGCAATTCTGAAATTTTTTGCTTTTTCCTGCTAATCCTAGCATGATAAAGAAGATTCAAAGAGAGTGAGATGCCAGCTCCTTTCATTCAGTCAGTAGCTTCAAACATTTCTGGTATATGAAAAACATGTTTTTCAATGGCAAAAATCAATGAATATTGTAAATGCACAAACAGTAATATCTCCACATTGCACGGTGCAATTCTGAAATTTTTAGCTTTTTCCTGTTAATCCTAGCATGATAAAGAAGATTCAAAGAGAGTGAGATGCCAGCTACTTTCATTCAGTCAGTAGCTTCAAACATTTCTGGTATATGAAAAACATGTTTTTCAATGGCAAAAATCAATGAATATTGTAAATGCACAAACAGTAATATCTCCACATTGCAAGGTGCAATTCTGAAATTTTTTGCTTTTTCCTGCTAATCCTAGCATGATAAAGAAGATTCAAAGAGAGTGAGATGCCAGCTCCTTTCATTCAGTCAGTAGCTTCAAACATTTCTGGTATATGAAAAACATGTTTTTCAATGGCAAAAATCAATGAATATTGTAAATGCACAAACAGTAATATCTCCACATTGCACGGTGCAATTCTGAAATTTTTAGCTTTTTCCTGTTAATCCTAGCATGATAAAGAAGATTCAAAGAGAGTGAGATGCCAGCTCCTTTCATTCAGTCAGTAGCTTCAAACATTTCTGGTATATGAAAAACATGTTTTTCAATGGCAAAAATCAATGAATATTGTAAATGCACAAACAGTAATATCTCCACATTGCAAGGTGCAATTCTGAAATTTTTTGCTTTTTCCTGCTAATCCTAGCATGATAAAGAAGATTCAAAGAGAGTGAGATGCCAGCTCCTTTCATTCAGTCAGTAGCTTCAAACATTTCTGGTATATGAAAAACATGTTTTTCAATGGCAAAAATCAATGAATATTGTAAATGCACAAACAGTAATATCTCCACATTGCACGGTGCAATTCTGAAATTTTTAGCTTTTTCCTGTTAATCCTAGCATGATAAAGAAGATTCAAAGAGAGTGAGATGCCAGCTCCTTTCATTCAGTCAGTAGCTTCAAACATTTCTGGTATATGAAAAACATGTTTTTCAATGGCAAAAATCAATGAATATTGTAAATGCACAAACAGTAATATCTCCACATTGCAAGGTGCAATTCTGAAATTTTTTGCTTTTTCCTGCTAATCCTAGCATGATAAAGAAGATTCAAAGAGAGTGAGATGCCAGCTCCTTTCATTCAGTCAGTAGCTTCAAACATTTCTGGTATATGAAAAACATGTTTTTCAATGGCAAAAATCAATGAATATTGTAAATGCACAAACAGTAATATCTCCACATTGCACGGTGCAATTCTGAAATTTTTAGCTTTTTCCTGTTAATCCTAGCATGATAAAGAAGATTCAAAGAGAGTGAGATGCCAGCTCCTTTCATTCAGTCAGTAGCTTCAAACATTTCTGGTATATGAAAAACATGTTTTTCAATGGCAAAAATCAATGAATATTGTAAATGCACAAACAGTAATATCTCCACATTGCAAGGTGCAATTCTGAAATTTTTAGCTTTTTCCTGTTAATCCTAGCATGATAAAGAAGATTCAAAGAGAGTGAGATGCCAGCTCCTTTCATTCAGTCAGTAGCTTCAAACATTTCTGGTATATGAAAAACATGTTTTTCAATGGCAAAAATCAATGAATATTGTAAATGCACAAACAGTAATATCTCCACATTGCAAGGTGCAATTCTGAAATTTTTTGCTTTTTCCTGTTAATCCTAGCATGATAAAGAAGATTCAAAGAGAGTGAGATGCCAGCTCCTTTCATTCAGTCAGTAGCTTCAAACATTTCTGGTATATGAAAAACATGTTTTTCAATGGCAAAAATCAATGAATATTGTAAATGCACAAACAGTAATATCTCCACATTGCAAGGTGCAATTCTGAAATTTTTTGCTTTTTCCTGCTAATCCTAGCATGATAAAGAAGATTCAAAGAGAGTGAGATGCCAGCTCCTTTCATTCAGTCAGTAGCTTCAAACATTTCTGGTATATGAAAAACATGTTTTTCAATGGCAAAAATCAATGAATATTGTAAATGCACAAACAGTAATATCTCCACATTGCACGGTGCAATTCTGAAATTTTTAGCTTTTTCCTGTTAATCCTAGCATGATAAAGAAGATTCAAAGAGAGTGAGATGCCAGCTCCTTTCATTCAGTCAGTAGCTTCAAACATTTCTGGTATATGAAAAACATGTTTTTCAATGGCAAAAATCAATGAATATTGTAAATGCACAAACAGTAATATCTCCACATTGCAAGGTGCAATTCTGAAATTTTTTGCTTTTTCCTGTTAATCCTAGCATGATAAAGAAGATTCAAAGAGAGTGAGATGCCAGCTCCTTTCATTCAGTCAGTAGCTTCAAACATTTCTGGTATATGAAAAACATGTTTTTCAATGGCAAAAATCAATGAACATTGTAAATGCACAAACAGTAATATCTCCACATTGCAAGGTGCAATTCTGAAATTTTTAGCTTTTTCCTGCTAATCCTAGCATGATAAAGAAGATTCAAAGAGAGTGAGATGCCAGCTCCTTTCATTCAGTCAGTAGCTTCAAACATTTCTGGTATATGAAAAACATGTTTTTCAATGGCAAAAATCAATGAATATTGTAAATGCACAAACAGTAATATCTCCACATTGCACGGTGCAATTCTGAAATTTTTAGCTTTTTCCTGTTAATCCTAGCATGATAAAGAAGATTCAAAGAGAGTGAGATGCCAGCTCCTTTCATTCAGTCAGTAGCTTCAAACATTTCTGGTATATGAAAAACATGTTTTTCAATGGCAAAAATCAATGAATATTGTAAATGCACAAACAGTAATATCTCCACATTGCAAGGTGCAATTCTGAAATTTTTTGCTTTTTCCTGTTAATCCTAGCATGATAAAGAAGATTCAAAGAGAGTGAGATGCCAGCTCCTTTCATTCAGTCAGTAGCTTCAAACATTTCTGGTATATGAAAAACATGTTTTTCAATGGCAAAAATCAATGAATATTGTAAATGCACAAACAGTAATATCTCCACATTGCAAGGTGCAATTCTGAAATTTTTTGCTTTTTCCTGCTAATCCTAGCATGATAAAGAAGATTCAAAGAGAGTGAGATGCCAGCTCCTTTCATTCAGTCAGTAGCTTCAATCATTTCTGGTATATGAAAAACATGTTTTTCAATGGCAAAAATCAATGAATATTGTAAATGCACAAACAGTAATATCTCCACATTGCACGGTGCAATTCTGAAATTTTTAGCTTTTTCCTGTTAATCCTAGCATGATAAAGAAGATTCAAAGAGAGTGAGATGCCAGCTCCTTTCATTCAGTCAGTAGCTTCAAACATTTCTGGTATATGAAAAACATGTTTTTCAATGGCAAAAATCAATGAATATTGTAAATGCACAAACAGTAATATCTCCACATTGCAAGGTGCAATTCTGAAATTTTTTGCTTTTTCCTGTTAATCCTAGCATGATAAAGAAGATTCAAAGAGAGTGAGATGCCAGCTCCTTTCATTCAGTCAGTAGCTTCAAACATTTCTGGTATATGAAAAACGTTTTTCAATGGCAAAAATCAATGAATATTGTAAATGCACAAACAGTAATATCTCCACATTGCAAGGTGCAATTCTGAAATTTTTTGCTTTTTCCTGCTAATCCTAGCATGATAAAGAAGATTCAAAGAGAGTGAGATGCCAGCTCCTTTCATTCAGTCAGTAGCTTCAAACATTTCTGGTATATGAAAAACGTTTTTCAATGGCAAAAATCAATGAATATTGTAAATGCACAAACAGTAATATCTCCACATTGCACGGTGCAATTCTGAAATTTTTAGCTTTTTCCTGTTAATCCTAGCATGATAAAGAAGATTCAAAGAGAGTGAGATGCCAGCTACTTTCATTCAGTCAGTAGCTTCAAACATTTCTGGTATATGAAAAACATGTTTTTCAATGGCAAAAATCAATGAATATTGTAAATGCACAAACAGTAATATCTCCACATTGCAAGGTGCAATTCTGAAATTTTTAGCTTTTTCCTGTTAATCCTAGCATGATAAAGAAGATTCAAAGAGAGTGAGATGCCAGCTCCTTTCATTCAGTCAGTAGCTTCAAACATTTCTGGTATATGAAAAACATGTTTTTCAATGGCAAAAATCAATGAATATTGTAAATGCACAAACAGTAATATCTCCACATTGCAAGGTGCAATTCTGAAATTTTTTGCTTTTTCCTGTTAATCCTAGCATGATAAAGAAGATTCAAAGAGAGTGAGATGCCAGCTCCTTTCATTCAGTCAGTAGCTTCAAACATTTCTGGTATATGAAAAACATGTTTTCAATGGCAAAAATCAATGAATATTGTAAATGCACAAACAGTAATATCTCCACATTGCAAGGTGCAATTCTGAAATTTTTTGCTTTTTCCTGCTAATCCTAGCATGATAAAGAAGATTCAAAGAGAGTGAGATGCCAGCTCCTTTCATTCAGTCAGTAGCTTCAAACATTTCTGGTATATGAAAAACATGTTTTTCAATGGCAAAAATCAATGAATATTGTAAATGCACAAACAGTAATATCTCCACATTGCACGGTGCAATTCTGAAATTTTTAGCTTTTTCCTGTTAATCCTAGCATGATAAAGAAGATTCAAAGAGAGTGAGATGCCAGCTCCTTTCATTCAGTCAGTAGCTTCAAACATTTCTGGTATATGAAAAACATGTTTTTCAATGGCAAAGAATTGCACCTTGCAATGCGGAGAAATTACTGTTTGTGCAATTACAATATTCATTGATTTTTGCCATTGAAAAACATCATGTTATTCATATACCAGAAATGTTTGAAGCTACTGACTGAATGAAAGGAGCTGGCATCTCACTCTCCTTGAATCTTCTTTATCATACTAAGAGGAGCAGGAAAAAGCAAAAAATTTCAGAATTGCACCTTGCAATGCGGAGAAATTACTGTTTGTGCATTTACAATATTCATTGATTTTTTGCCATTGAAAAACATCATGTTATTCATATACCAGAAATGTTTGAAGCTACTGACTGAATGAAAGGAGCTGGCATCTCACTCTCTTTGAATCTTCTTTATCATGCTAAGAGGAGCAGGAAAAAGCAAAAAATTTCAGAATTGCACCTTGCAATGCGGAGAAATTACTGTTTGTGCATTTACAATATTCATTGATTTTTGCCATTGAAAAACATCACGTTATTCATATACCAGAAATGATTGAAGCTACTGACTGAATGAAAGGAGCTGGCATCTCACTCTCTTTGAATCTTCTTTATCATGCTAAGAGGAGCAGGAAAAAGCAAAAAATTTCAGAGTTGCACCTTGCAATGCGGAGAAATTACTGTTTGTGCATTTACAATATTCATTGATTTTTGCAATTGAAAAACGTCCAGAAATGATTGAAGCTACTGACTGAATGAAAGGAGCTGGCATCTCACTCTCTTTGAATCTTCTTTATCATGCTAAGAGGAGCAGGAAAAAGCAAAAAATTTCAGAATTGCACCTTGCAATGCGGAGAAATTACTGTTTGTGCATTTACAATATTCATTGATTTTTGCCATTGAAAAACATCATGTTATTCATATACCAGGAATGTTTGAAGCTACTGACTGAATGAAAGGAGCTGGCATCTCACTCTCTTTGAATCTTCTTTATCATGCTAAGAGGAGCAGGAAAAAGCAAAAAATTTCAGAATTGCACCTTGCAATGCGGAGAAATTACTGTTTGTGCATTTACAATATTCATTGATTTTTGCCATTGAAAAACGTCCAGAAATGATTGAAGCTACTGACTGAATGAAAGGAGCTGGCATCTCACTCTCTTTTAATCTTGTTTATCATGCTAAGAGGAGCAGGAAAAAGCAAAAAATTTCAGAATTGCACCTTGCAATGCGGAGAAATTACTGTTTGTGCATTTACAATATTCATTGATTTTTGCCATTGAAAAACGTCCAGAAATGATTGAAGCTACTGACTGAATGAAAGGAGCTGGCATCTCACTCTCTTTGAATCTTCTTTATCATGCTAAGAGGAGCAGGAAAAAGCAAAAAATTTCAGAATTGCACCTTGCAATGCGGAGAAATTACTGTTTGTGCATTTACAATATTCATTGATTTTTGCCATTGAAAAACATCATGTTATTCATATACCAGAAATGATTGAAGCTACTGACTGAATGAAAGGAGCTGGCATCTCACTCTCTTTGAATCTTCTTTATCATGCTAAGAGGAGCAGGAAAAAGTAAAAAATTTCAGAATTGCACCTTGCAATGCGGAGAAATTACTGTTTGTGCATTTACAATATTCAATGATTTTTGCCATTGAAAAACGTCCAGAAATGATTGAAGCTACTGACTGAATGAAAGGAGCTGGCATCTCACTCTCTTTGAATCTTCTTTATCATGCTAAGAGGAGCAGGAAAAAGCAAAAAATTTCAGAATTGCACCTTGCAATGCGGAGAAATTACTGTTTGTGCATTTACAATATTCATTGATTTTTGCCATTGAAAAACATCATGTTATTCATATACCAGAAATGATTGAAGCTACTGACTGAATGAAAGGAGCTGGCATCTCACTCTCTTTGAATCTTCTTTATCATGCTAAGAGGAGCAGGAAAAAGTAAAAAATTTCAGAATTGCACCTTGCAATGCGGAGAAATTACTGTTTGTGCATTTACAATATTCAATGATTTTTGCCTTTGAAAAACGTCCAGAAATGATTGAAGCTACTGACTGAACGAAAGGAGCTGGCATCTCACTCTCTTTGAATCTTCTTTATCATGCTAAGAGGAGCAGGAAAAAGCAAAAAATTTCAGAATTGCACCTTGCAATGCGGAGAAATTACTGTTTGTGCATTTACAATATTCATTGATTTTTGCCATTGAAAAACATCATGTTATTCATATACCAGAAATGATTGATGCTACTGACTGAATGAAAGGAGCTGGCATCTCACTCTCTTTGAATCTTCTTTATCATGCTAAGAGGAGCAGGAAAAAGCAAAAAATTTCAGAATTGCACCTTGCAATGCGGAGAAATTACTGTTTGTGCATTTACAATATTCATTGATTTTTGCCATTGAAAAACATCATGTTATTCATATACCAGAAATGTTTGAAGCTACTGACTGAATGAAAGGAGCTGGCATCTCACTCTCTTTGAATCTTCTTTATCATGCTAAGAGGAGCAGGAAAAAGCAAAAAATTTCAGAATTGCACCTTGCAATGCGGAGAAATTACTGTTTGTGCATTTACAATATTCATTGATTTTTGCAATTGAAAAACGTCCAGAAATGATTGAAGCTACTGACTGAATGAAAGGAGCTGGCATCTCACTCTCTTTGAATCTTCTTTATCATGCTAAGAGGAGCAGGAAAAAGCAAAAAAATTCAGAATTGCACCTTGCAATGCGGAGAAATTACTGTTTGTGCATTTACAATATTCATTGATTTTTGCCATTGAAAAACATTATGTTATTCATATACCAGGAATGTTTGAAGCTACTGACTGAATGAAAGGAGCTGGCATCTCACTCTCTTTGAATCTTCTTTATCATGCTAAGAGGAGCAGGAAAAAGTAAAAAATTTCAGAATTGCACCTTGCAATGCGGAGAAATTACTGTTTGTGCATTTACAATATTCATTGATTTTTGCCATTGAAAAACGTCCAGAAATGATTGAAGCTACTGACTGAATGAAAGGAGCTGGCATCTCACTCTCTTTGAATCTTGTTTATCATGCTAAGAGGAGCAGGAAAAAGCAAAAAATTTCAGAATTGCACCTTGCAATGCGAAGAAATTACTGTTTGTGCATTTACAATATTCATTGATGTTTGCCATTGAAAAACGTCCAGAAATGATTGAAGCTACTGACTGAATGAAAGGAGCTGGCATCTCACTTTCTTTGAATCTTCTTTATTATGCTAAGAGGAGCAGGAAAAAGCAAAAAATTTCAGAATTGCACCTTGCAATGCGGAGAAATTACTGTTTGTGCATTTACAATATTCATTGATTTTTGCCATTGAAAAACATCATGTTATTCATATACCAGAAATGATTGAAGCTACTGACTGAATGAAAGGAGCTGGCATCTCACTCTCTTTGAATCTTCTTTATCATGCTAAGAGGAGCAGGAAAAAGTAAAAAATTTCAGAATTGCACCTTGCAATGCGGAGAAATTACTGTTTGTGCATTTACAATATTCAATGATTTTTGCCATTGAAAAACGTCCAGAAATGATTGAAGCTACTGACTGAATGAAAGGAGCTGGCATCTCACTCTCTGTGAATCTTCTTTATCATGCTAAGAGGAGCAGGAAAAAGCAAAAAACTTCAGAATTGCACCTTGCAATGCGGAGAAATTACTGTTTGTGCATTTACAATATTCATTGATTTTTGCCATTGAAAAACATCATGTTATTCATATACCAGAAATGATTGAAGCTACTGACTGAATGAAAGGAGCTGGCATCTCACTCTCTTTGAATCTTCTTTATCATGCTAAGAGGAGCAGGAAAAAGTAAAAAATTTCAGAATTGCACCTTGCAATGCGGAGAAATTACTGTTTGTGCATTTACAATATTCAATGATTTTTGCCTTTGAAAAACGTCCAGAAATGATTGAAGCTACTGACTGAACGAAAGGAGCTGGCATCTCACTCTCTTTGAATCTTCTTTATCATGCTAAGAGGAGCAGGAAAAAGCAAAAAATTTCAGAATTGCACCTTGCAATGCGGAGAAATTACTGTTTGTGCATTTACAATATTCATTGATTTTTGCCATTGAAAAACATCATGTTATTCATATACCAGAAATGTTTGAAGCTACTGACTGAATGAAAGGAGCTGGCATCTCACTCTCTTTGAATCTTCTTTATCATGCTAAGAGGAGCAGGAAAAAGTAAAAAATTTCAGAATTGCACCTTGCAATGCGGAGAAATTACTGTTTGTGCATTTACAATATTCATTGATTTTTGCCATTGAAAAACGTCCAGAAATGATTGAAGCTACTGACTGAATGAAAGGAGCTGGCATCTCACTCTCTTTGAATCTTGTTTATCATGCTAAGAGGAGCAGGAAAAAGCAAAAAATTTCAGAATTGCACCTTGCAATGCGAAGAAATTACTGTTTGTGCATTTACAATATTCATTGATGTTTGCCATTGAAAAACGTCCAGAAATGATTGAAGCTACTGACTGAATGAAAGGAGCTGGCATCTCACTTTCTTTGAATCTTCTTTATTATGCTAAGAGGGGCAGGAAAAAGCAAAAAATTTCAGAATTGCACCTTGCAATGCGGAGAAATTACTGTTTGTGCATTTACAATATTCATTGATTTTTGCCATTGAAAAACATCATGTTATTCATATACCAGAAATGATTGAAGCTACTGACTGAATGAAAGGAGCTGGCATCTCACTCTCTTTGAATCTTCTTTATCATGCTAAGAGGAGCAGGAAAAAGTAAAAAATTTCAGAATTGCACCTTGCAATGCGGAGAAATTACTGTTTGTGCATTTACAATATTCAATGATTTTTGCCATTGAAAAACGTCCAGAAATGATTGAAGCTACTGACTGAATGAAAGGAGCTGGCATCTCACTCTCTGTGAATCTTCTTTATCATGCTAAGAGGAGCAGGAAAAAGCAAAAAACTTCAGAATTGCACCTTGCAATGCGGAGAAATTACTGTTTGTGCATTTACAATATTCATTGATTTTTGCCATTGAAAAACATCATGTTATTCATATACCAGAAATGATTGAAGCTACTGACTGAATGAAAGGAGCTGGCATCTCACTCTCTTTGAATCTTCTTTATCATGCTAAGAGGAGCAGGAAAAAGTAAAAAATTTCAGAATTGCACCTTGCAATGCGGAGAAATTACTGTTTGTGCATTTACAATATTCAATGATTTTTGCCTTTGAAAAACGTCCAGAAATGATTGAAGCTACTGACTGAACGAAAGGAGCTGGCATCTCACTCTCTTTGAATCTTCTTTATCATGCTAAGAGGAGCAGGAAAAAGCAAAAAATTTCAGAATTGCACCTTGCAATGCGGAGAAATTACTGTTTGTGCATTTACAATATTCATTGATTTTTGCCATTGAAAAACGTCCAGAAATGATTGAAGCTACTGACTGAATGAAAGCAGCTGGCATCTCACTCTGAATTTTCTTTATCATGCTAAGAGGAGCAGGAAAAAGCAAAAAATTTCAGAATTGCACCTTGCAATGCGGAGAAATTACTGTTTGTGCATTTACAATATTCATTGATTTTTGCCATTGAAAAACATCATGTTATTCATATACCAGAAATGTTTGAAGCTACTGACTGAATGAAAGGAGCTGGCATCTCACTCTCTTTGAATCTTCTTTATCATGCTAAGAGGAGCAGGAAAAAGCAAAAAATTTCAGAATTGCACCTTGCAATGCGGAGAAATTACTGTTTGTGCATTTACAATATTCATTGATTTTTGCCATTGAAAAACATCATGTTATTCATATACCAGAAATGTTTGAAGCTACTGACTGAATGAAAGGAGCTGGCATCTCACTCTCTTTGAATCTTCTTTATCATGCTAAGAGGAGCAGGAAAAAGCAAAAAATTTCAGAATTGCACCTTGCAATGCGGAGAAATTACTGTTTGTGCATTTACAATATTCATTGATTTTTGCCATTGAAAAACGTCCAGAAATGATTGAAGCTACTGACTGAATGAAAGCAGCTGGCATCTCACTCTGAATTTTCTTTATCATGCTAAGAGGAGCAGGAAAAAGCAAAAAATTTCAGAATTGCACCTTGCAATGCGGAGAAATTACTGTTTGTGCATTTACAATATTCATTGATTTTTGCCATTGAAAAACATCATGTTATTCATATACCAGAAATGTTTGAAGCTGCTGACTGAATGAAAGGAGCTGGCATCTCACTCTCTTTGAATCTTCTTTATCATGCTTGGATTAGCAGGAAAAAGCAAAAAATTTCAGAATTGCACCTTGCAATGTGGAGATATTACTGTTTGTGCATTTACAATATTCATTGATTTTTGCCATTGAAAAACATGTTTTTCATATACCAGAAATGTTTGAAGCTACTGACTGAATGAAAGGAGCTGGCATCTCACTCTCTTTGAATCTTCTTTATCATGCTAGGATTAACAGGAAAAAGCAAAAAATTTCAGAATTGCACCTTGCAATGTGGAGATATTACTGTTTGTGCATTTACAATATTCATTGATTTTTGCCATTGAAAAACGTCCAGAAATGATTGAAGCTACTGACTGAATGAAAGCAGCTGGCATCTCACTGAATTTTCTTTATCATGCTAAGAGGAGCAGGAAAAAGCAAAAAATTTCAGAATTGCACCTTGCAATGCGGAGAAATTACTGTTTGTGCATTTACAATATTCATTGATTTTTGCCATTGAAAAACGTCCAGAAATGATTGAAGCTACTGACTGAATGAAAGGAGCTGGCATCTCACTCTCTTTGAATCGTCTTTATCATGCTAAGAGGAGCAGGAAAAAGCAAAAAATTTCAGAATTGCACATTGCAATGCGGAGAAATTACTGTTTGTGCATTTACAATATTCATTGATTTTTGCCATTGAAAAACATCATGTTATTCATATACCAGAAATGTTTGAAGCTACTGACTGAATGAAAGGAGCTGGCATCTCACTCTCTTTGAATCTTCTTTATCATGCTAAGAGGAGCAGGAAAAAGCAAAAAATTTCAGAATTGCACCTTGCAATGCGGAGAAATTACTGTTTGTGCATTTACAATATTCATTGATTTTTGCCATTGAAAAACATCATGTTATTCATATACCAGAAATGTTTGAAGCTACTGACTGAATGAAAGGAGCTGGCATCTCACTCTCTTTGAATCTTCTTTATCATGCTTGGATTAGCAGGAAAAAGCAAAAAATTTCAGAATTGCACCTTGCAATGTGGAGATATTACTGTTTGTGCATTTACAATATTCATTGATTTTTGCCATTGAAAAACATGTTTTTCATATACCAGAAATGTTTGAAGCTACTGACTGAATGAAAGGAGCTGGCATCTCACTCTCTTTGAATCTTCTTTATCATGCTAGGATTAGCAGGAAAAAGCAAAAAATTTCAGAATTGCACCTTGCAATGTGGAGATATTACTGTTTGTGCATTTACAATATTCATTGATTTTTGCCATTGAAAAACATGTTTTTCATATACCAGAAATGTTTGAAGCTACTGACTGAATGAAAGGAGCTGGCATCTCACTCTCTTTGAATCTTCTTTATCATGCTAGGATTAACAGGAAAAAGCAAAAAATTTCAGAATTGCACCTTGCAATGTGGAGATATTACTGTTTGTGCATTTACAATATTCATTGATTTTTGCCATTGAAAAACGTCCAGAAATGTTTGAAGCTACTGACTGAATGAAAGGAGCTGGCATCTCAATCTCTTTGAATCTTCTTTATCATGCTAGGATTAGCAGGAAAAAGCAAAAAATTTCAGAATTGCACCTTGCAATGTGGAGATATTGCTGTTTGTGCATTTACAATATTCATTGATTTTTGCCATTGAAAAACATGTTTTTCATATACAAGAAATGTTTGAAGCTACTGACTGAATGAAAGGAGCTGGCATCTCACTCTCTTTGAATCTTCTTTATCATGCTAGGATTAGCAGGAAAAAGCAAAAAATTTCAGAATTGCACCTTGCAATGTGGAGATATTACTGTTTGTGCATTTACAATATTCATTGATTTTTGCCATTGAAAAACGTCCAGAAATGTTTGAAGCTACTGACTGAATGAAAGGAGCTGGCATCTCACTCTCTTTGAATCTTCTTTATCATGCTAGGATTAGCAGGAAAAAGCAAAAAATTTCAGAATTGCACCTTGCAATGTGGAGATATTACTGTTTGTGCATTTACAATATTCATTGATTTTTGCCATTGAAAAACATGTTTTTCATATACCAGAAATGTTTGAAGCTACTGACGGAATGAAAGGAGCTGGCATCTCACTCTCTTTGAATCTTCTTTATCATGCTAGGATTAGCAGGAAAAAGCAAAAAATTTCAGAATTGCACCTTGCAATGTGGAGATATTACTGTTTGTGCATTTACAATATTCATTGATTTTTGCCATTGAAAAACATGTTTTTCATATACCAGAAATGTTTGAAGCTACTGACTGAATGAAAGGAGCTGGCATCTCACTGTCTTTGAATCTTCTTTATCATGCTAGGATTAACAGGAAAAAGCAAAAAATTTCAGAATTGCACCTTGCAATGTGGAGATATTACTGTTTGTGCATTTACAATATTCATTGATTTTGCCATTGAAAAACGTCCAGAAATGTTTGAAGCTACTGACTGAATGAAAGGAGCTGGCATCTCACTCTCTTTAAATCTTCTTTATCATGCTAGGATTAGCAGGAAAAAGCAAAAAAATTTCAGAATTGCACCTTGCAATGTGGAGATTTTACTGTTTGTGCATTTACAATATTCATTGATTTTTGCCATTGAAAAACATGTTTTTCATATACCAGAAATGTTTGAAGCTACTGACTGAATGAAAGGAGCTGGCATCTCACTCTCTTTGAATCTTCTTTATCATGCTAGGATAAGCAGGAAAAAGCAAAAAATTTCAGAATTGCACCTTGCAATGTGGAGATATTACTGTTTGTGCATTTACAATATTCATTGATTTTTGCCATTGAAAAACATGTTTTTCATATACCAGAAATGTTTGAAGCTACTGACTTGAATGAAAGGAGCTGGCATCTCACTCTCTTTGAATCTTCTTTATCATGCTAGGATTAACAGGAAAAAGCAAAAAATTTCAGAATTGCACCTTGCAATGAGGAGATATTACTGTTTGTGCATTTACAATATTCATTGATTTTTGCCATTGAAAAACGTCCAGAAATGTTTGAAGCTACTGACTGAATGAAAGGAGCTGGTATCTCACTCTCTTTGAATCTTCTTTATCATGCTAGGATTAGCAGGAAAAAGCAAAAAATTTCAGAATTGCACCTTGCAATGTGGAGATATTACTGTTTGTGCATTTACAATATTCATTGATTTTTGCCATTGAAAAACATGTTTTTCATATACAAGAAATGTTTGAAGCTACTGACTGAATGAAAGGAGCTGGCATCTCACTCTCTTTGAATCTTCTTTATCATGCTAGGATTAGCAGGAAAAAGCAAAAAATTTCAGAATTGCACCTTGCAATGTGGAGATATTACTGTTTGTGCATTTACAATATTCATTGATTTTTGCCATTGAAAAACGTCCAGAAATGTTTGAAGCTACTGACTGAATGAAATAAGCTGGCATCTCACTCTCTTTGAATCTTCTTTATCATGCTAGGATTAGCAGGAAAAAGCAAAAAATTTCAGAATTGCACCTTGCAATGTGGAGATATTACTGTTTGTGCATTTACAATATTCATTGATTTTGCCATTGAAAAACGTCCAGAAATGTTTGAAGCTACTGACTGAATGAAAGGAGCTGGCATCTCACTCTCTTTGAATCTTCTTTATCATGCTAGGATTAGCAGGAAAAAGCAAAAAATTTCAGAATTGCACCTTGCAATGTGGAGATATTACTGTTTGTGCATTTACAATATTCATTGATTTTTGCCATTGAAAAACATGTTTTTCATATACCAGAAATGTTTGAAGCTACTGACGGAATGAAAGGAGCTGGCATCTCACTCTCTTTGAATCTTCTTTATCATGCTAGGATTAGCAGGAAAAAGCAAAAAATTTCAGAATTGCACCTTGCAATGTGGAGATATTACTGTTTGTGCATTTACAATATTCATTGATTTTTGCCATTGAAAAACATGTTTTTCATATACCAGAAATGTTTGAAGCTACTGACTGAATGAAAGGAGCTGGCATCTCACTGTCTTTGAATCTTCTTTATCATGCTAGGATTAACAGGAAAAAGCAAAAAATTTCAGAATTGCACCCTGCAATGTGGAGATATTACTGTTTGTGCATTTACAATATTCATTGATTTTGCCATTGAAAAACGTCCAGAAATGTTTGAAGCTACTGACTGAATGAAAGGAGCTGGCATCTCACTCTCTTTGAATCTTCTTTATCATGCTAGGATAAGCAGGAAAAAGCAAAAAATTTCAGAATTGCACCTTGCAATGTGGAGATATTACTGTTTGTGCATTTACAATATTCATTGATTTTTGCCATTGAAAAACATGTTTTTCATATACCAGAAATGTTTGAAGCTACTGACGGAATGAAAGGAGCTGGCATCTCACTCTCTTTGAATCTTCTTTATCATGCTAGGATTAGCAGGAAAAAGCAAAAAATTTCAGAATTGCACCTTGCAATGTGGAGATATTACTGTTTGTGCATTTACAATATTCATTGATTTTGCCATTGAAAAACGTCCAGAAATGTTTGAAGCTACTGACTGAATGAAAGGAGCTGGCATCTCACTCTCTTTGAATCTTCTTTATCATGCTAGGATTAGCAGGAAAAAGCAAAAAAATTTCAGAATTGCACCCTGCAATGTGGAGATATTACTGTTTGTGCATTTACAATATTCATTGATTTTTGCCATTGAAAAACATGTTTTTCATATACCAGAAATGTTTGAAGCTACTGACTGAATGAAAGGAGCTGGCATCTCACTCTCTTTGAATCTTCTTTATCATGCTAGGATAAGCAGGAAAAAGCAAAAAATTTCAGAATTGCACCTTGCAATGTGGAGATATTACTGTTTGTGCATTTACAATATTCATTGATTTTTGCCATTGAAAAACATGTTTTTCATATACCAGAAATGTTTGAAGCTACTGACTGAATGAAAGGAGCTGGCATCTCACTCTCCTTGAATCTTCTTTATCATGCTAAGAGGAGCAGGAAAAAGCAAAAAATTTCAGAATTGCACCTTGCAATGCGGAGAAATTACTGTTTGTGCATTTACAATATTCATTGATTTTTGCCATTGAAAAACATCATGTTATTCATATACCAGAAATGTTTGAAGCTACTGACTGAATGAAAGGAGCTGGCATCTCACTCTCTTTGAATCTTCTTTATCATGCTAAGAGGAGCAGGAAAAAGCAAAAAATTTCAGAATTGCACCTTGCAATGCGGAGAAATTACTGTTTGTGCATTTACAATATTCATTGATTTTTGCCATTGAAAAACATCACGTTATTCATATACCAGAAATGATTGAAGCTACTGACTGAATGAAAGGAGCTGGCATCTCACTCTCTTTGAATCTTCTTTATCATGCTAAGAGGAGCAGGAAAAAGCAAAAAATTTCAGAGTTGCACCTTGCAATGCGGAGAAATTACTGTTTGTGCATTTACAATATTCATTGATTTTTGCAATTGAAAAACGTCCAGAAATGATTGAAGCTACTGACTGAATGAAAGGAGCTGGCATCTCACTCTCTTTGAATCTTCTTTATCATGCTAAGAGGAGCAGGAAAAAGCAAAAAATTTCAGAATTGCACCTTGCAATGCGGAGAAATTACTGTTTGTGCATTTACAATATTCATTGATTTTTGCCATTGAAAAACATCATGTTATTCATATACCAGGAATGTTTGAAGCTACTGACTGAATGAAAGTAGCTGGCATCTCACTCTCTTTGAATCTTCTTTATCATGCTAAGAGGAGCAGGAAAAAGCAAAAAATTTCAGAATTGCACCTTGCAATGCGGAGAAATTACTGTTTGTGCATTTACAATATTCATTGATTTTTGCCATTGAAAAACGTCCAGAAATGATTGAAGCTACTGACTGAATGAAAGGAGCTGGCATCTCACTCTCTTTTAATCTTGTTTATCATGCTAAGAGGAGCAGGAAAAAGCAAAAAATTTCAGAATTGCACCTTGCAATGCGGAGAAATTACTGTTTGTGCATTTACAATATTCATTGATTTTTGCCATTGAAAAACGTCCAGAAATGATTGAAGCTACTGACTGAATGAAAGGAGCTGGCATCTCACTCTCTTTGAATCTTCTTTATCATGCTAAGAGGAGCAGGAAAAAGCAAAAAATTTCAGAATTGCACCTTGCAATGCGGAGAAATTACTGTTTGTGCATTTACAATATTCATTGATTTTTGCCATTGAAAAACATCATGTTATTCATATACCAGAAATGATTGAAGCTACTGACTGAATGAAAGGAGCTGGCATCTCACTCTCTTTGAATCTTCTTTATCATGCTAAGAGGAGCAGGAAAAAGTAAAAAATTTCAGAATTGCACCTTGCAATGCGGAGAAATTACTGTTTGTGCATTTACAATATTCAATGATTTTTGCCATTGAAAAACGTCCAGAAATGATTGAAGCTACTGACTGAATGAAAGGAGCTGGCATCTCACTCTCTTTGAATCTTCTTTATCATGCTAAGAGGAGCAGGAAAAAGCAAAAAATTTCAGAATTGCACCTTGCAATGCGGAGAAATTACTGTTTGTGCATTTACAATATTCATTGATTTTTGCCATTGAAAAACATCATGTTATTCATATACCAGAAATGATTGAAGCTACTGACTGAATGAAAGGAGCTGGCATCTCACTCTCTTTGAATCTTCTTTATCATGCTAAGAGGAGCAGGAAAAAGTAAAAAATTTCAGAATTGCACCTTGCAATGCGGAGAAATTACTGTTTGTGCATTTACAATATTCAATGATTTTTGCCTTTGAAAAACGTCCAGAAATGATTGAAGCTACTGACTGAACGAAAGGAGCTGGCATCTCACTCTCTTTGAATCTTCTTTATCATGCTAAGAGGAGCAGGAAAAAGCAAAAAATTTCAGAATTGCACCTTGCAATGCGGAGAAATTACTGTTTGTGCATTTACAATATTCATTGATTTTTGCCATTGAAAAACATCATGTTATTCATATACCAGAAATGATTGATGCTACTGACTGAATGAAAGGAGCTGGCATCTCACTCTCTTTGAATCTTCTTTATCATGCTAAGAGGAGCAGGAAAAAGCAAAAAATTTCAGAATTGCACCTTGCAATGCGGAGAAATTACTGTTTGTGCATTTACAATATTCATTGATTTTTGCCATTGAAAAACATCATGTTATTCATATACCAGAAATGTTTGAAGCTACTGACTGAATGAAAGGAGCTGGCATCTCACTCTCTTTGAATCTTCTTTATCATGCTAAGAGGAGCAGGAAAAAGCAAAAAATTTCAGAATTGCACCTTGCAATGCGGAGAAATTACTGTTTGTGCATTTACAATATTCATTGATTTTTGCAATTGAAAAACGTCCAGAAATGATTGAAGCTACTGACTGAATGAAAGGAGCTGGCATCTCACTCTCTTTGAATCTTCTTTATCATGCTAAGAGGAGCAGGAAAAAGCAAAAAATTTCAGAATTGCACCTTGCAATGCGGAGAAATTACTGTTTGTGCATTTACAATATTCATTGATTTTTGCCATTGAAAAACATTATGTTATTCATATACCAGGAATGTTTGAAGCTACTGACTGAATGAAAGGAGCTGGCATCTCACTCTCTTTGAATCTTCTTTATCATGCTAAGAGGAGCAGGAAAAAGTAAAAAATTTCAGAATTGCACCTTGCAATGCGGAGAAATTACTGTTTGTGCATTTACAATATTCATTGATTTTTGCCATTGAAAAACGTCCAGAAATGATTGAAGCTACTGACTGAATGAAAGGAGCTGGCATCTCACTCTCTTTGAATCTTGTTTATCATGCTAAGAGGAGCAGGAAAAAGCAAAAAATTTCAGAATTGCACCTTGCAATGCGAAGAAATTACTGTTTGTGCATTTACAATATTCATTGATGTTTGCCATTGAAAAACGTCCAGAAATGATTGAAGCTACTGACTGAATGAAAGGAGCTGGCATCTCACTTTCTTTGAATCTTCTTTATTATGCTAAGAGGAGCAGGAAAAAGCAAAAAATTTCAGAATTGCACCTTGCAATGCGGAGAAATTACTGTTTGTGCATTTACAATATTCATTGATTTTTGCCATTGAAAAACATCATGTTATTCATATACCAGAAATGATTGAAGCTACTGACTGAATGAAAGGAGCTGGCATCTCACTCTCTTTGAATCTTCTTTATCATGCTAAGAGGAGCAGGAAAAAGTAAAAAATTTCAGAATTGCACCTTGCAATGCGGAGAAATTACTGTTTGTGCATTTACAATATTCAATGATTTTTGCCATTGAAAAACGTCCAGAAATGATTGAAGCTACTGACTGAATGAAAGGAGCTGGCATCTCACTCTCTGTGAATCTTCTTTATCATGCTAAGAGGAGCAGGAAAAAGCAAAAAACTTCAGAATTGCACCTTGCAATGCGGAGAAATTACTGTTTGTGCATTTACAATATTCATTGATTTTTGCCATTGAAAAACATCATGTTATTCATATACCAGAAATGATTGAAGCTACTGACTGAATGAAAGGAGCTGGCATCTCACTCTCTTTGAATCTTCTTTATCATGCTAAGAGGAGCAGGAAAAAGTAAAAAATTTCAGAATTGCACCTTGCAATGCGGAGAAATTACTGTTTGTGCATTTACAATATTCAATGATTTTTGCCTTTGAAAAACGTCCAGAAATGATTGAAGCTACTGACTGAACGAAAGGAGCTGGCATCTCACTCTCTTTGAATCTTCTTTATCATGCTAAGAGGAGCAGGAAAAAGCAAAAAATTTCAGAATTGCACCTTGCAATGCGGAGAAATTACTGTTTGTGCATTTACAATATTCATTGATTTTTGCCATTGAAAAACATCATGTTATTCATATACCAGAAATGTTTGAAGCTACTGACTGAATGAAAGGAGCTGGCATCTCACTCTCTTTGAATCTTCTTTATCATGCTAAGAGGAGCAGGAAAAAGTAAAAAATTTCAGAATTGCACCTTGCAATGCGGAGAAATTACTGTTTGTGCATTTACAATATTCATTGATTTTTGCCATTGAAAAACGTCCAGAAATGATTGAAGCTACTGACTGAATGAAAGGAGCTGGCATCTCACTCTCTTTGAATCTTGTTTATCATGCTAAGAGGAGCAGGAAAAAGCAAAAAATTTCAGAATTGCACCTTGCAATGCGAAGAAATTACTGTTTGTGCATTTACAATATTCATTGATGTTTGCCATTGAAAAACGTCCAGAAATGATTGAAGCTACTGACTGAATGAAAGGAGCTGGCATCTCACTTTCTTTGAATCTTCTTTATTATGCTAAGAGGAGCAGGAAAAAGCAAAAAATTTCAGAATTGCACCTTGCAATGCGGAGAAATTACTGTTTGTGCATTTACAATATTCATTGATTTTTGCCATTGAAAAACATCATGTTATTCATATACCAGAAATGATTGAAGCTACTGACTGAATGAAAGGAGCTGGCATCTCACTCTCTTTGAATCTTCTTTAT
Organism: Phyllobates terribilis; assembly: GCF_046119375.1. Classification (NCBI taxonomy): domain Eukaryota; kingdom Metazoa; phylum Chordata; class Amphibia; order Anura; family Dendrobatidae; genus Phyllobates; species Phyllobates terribilis. The sequence goes on from NW_027370736.1 coordinate 31,742, forward strand.
CATGCTAAGAGGAGCAGGAAAAAGTAAAAAATTTCAGAATTGCACCTTGCAATGCGGAGAAATTACTGTTTGTGCATTTACAATATTCAATGATTTTTGCCATTGAAAAACGTCCAGAAATGATTGAAGCTACTGACTGAATGAAAGGAGCTGGCATCTCACTCTCTGTGAATCTTCTTTATCATGCTAAGAGGAGCAGGAAAAAGCAAAAAACTTCAGAATTGCACCTTGCAATGCGGAGAAATTACTGTTTGTGCATTTACAATATTCATTGATTTTTGCCATTGAAAAACATCATGTTATTCATATACCAGAAATGATTGAAGCTACTGACTGAATGAAAGGAGCTGGCATCTCACTCTCTTTGAATCTTCTTTATCATGCTAAGAGGAGCAGGAAAAAGTAAAAAATTTCAGAATTGCACCTTGCAATGCGGAGAAATTACTGTTTGTGCATTTACAATATTCAATGATTTTTGCCTTTGAAAAACGTCCAGAAATGATTGAAGCTACTGACTGAACGAAAGGAGCTGGCATCTCACTCTCTTTGAATCTTCTTTATCATGCTAAGAGGAGCAGGAAAAAGCAAAAAATTTCAGAATTGCACCTTGCAATGCGGAGAAATTACTGTTTGTGCATTTACAATATTCATTGATTTTTGCCATTGAAAAACGTCCAGAAATGATTGAAGCTACTGACTGAATGAAAGCAGCTGGCATCTCACTCTGAATTTTCTTTATCATGCTAAGAGGAGCAGGAAAAAGCAAAAAATTTCAGAATTGCACCTTGCAATGCGGAGAAATTACTGTTTGTGCATTTACAATATTCATTGATTTTTGCCATTGAAAAACGTCCAGAAATGATTGAAGCTACTGACTGAATGAAAGGAGCTGGCATCTCACTCTCTTTGAATCGTCTTTATCATGCTAAGAGGAGCAGGAAAAAGCAAAAAATTTCAGAATTGCACCTTGCAATGCGGAGAAATTACTGTTTGTGCATTTACAATATTCATTGATTTTTGCCATTGAAAAACATCATGTTATTCATATACCAGAAATGTTTGAAGCTACTGACTGAATGAAAGGAGCTGGCATCTCACTCTCTTTGAATCTTCTTTATCATGCTAAGAGGAGCAGGAAAAAGCAAAAAATTTCAGAATTGCACCTTGCAATGCGGAGAAATTACTGTTTGTGCATTTACAATATTCATTGATTTTTGCCATTGAAAAACATCATGTTATTCATATACCAGAAATGTTTGAAGCTACTGACTGAATGAAAGGAGCTGGCATCTCACTCTCTTTGAATCTTCTTTATCATGCTAAGAGGAGCAGGAAAAAGCAAAAAATTTCAGAATTGCACCTTGCAATGCGGAGAAATTACTGTTTGTGCATTTACAATATTCATTGATTTTTGCCATTGAAAAACGTCCAGAAATGATTGAAGCTACTGACTGAATGAAAGCAGCTGGCATCTCACTCTGAATTTTCTTTATCATGCTAAGAGGAGCAGGAAAAAGCAAAAAATTTCAGAATTGCACCTTGCAATGCGGAGAAATTACTGTTTGTGCATTTACAATATTCATTGATTTTTGCCATTGAAAAACGTCCAGAAATGATTGAAGCTACTGACTGAATGAAAGGAGCTGGCATCTCACTCTCTTTGAATCGTCTTTATCATGCTAAGAGGAGCAGGAAAAAGCAAAAAATTTCAGAATTGCACCTTGCAATGCGGAGAAATTACTGTTTGTGCATTTACAATATTCATTGATTTTTGCCATTGAAAAACATCATGTTATTCATATACCAGAAATGTTTGAAGCTACTGACTGAATGAAAGGAGCTGGCATCTCACTCTCTTTGAATCTTCTTTATCATGCTAAGAGGAGCAGGAAAAAGCAAAAAATTTCAGAATTGCACCTTGCAATGCGAAGAAATTACTGTTTGTGCATTTACAATATTCATTGATTTTTGCCATTGAAAAACATCATGTT
>NW_027370737.1:0-33725 GCF_046119375.1 Phyllobates terribilis
TATGGCTATACCTGTGTCAGAGGCTGTAACAGCTATGGCTATACCTGTGTCAGAGGCTGTAACAGCTATGGCTATACCTGTATCAGAGGCTGTAACAGCTATGGCTATACCTGTGTCAGAGGCTGTAACAGCTATGGCTATACCTGTGTCAGAGGCTGTTGCAGCTATGGCTATACCTGTGTCAGAGGCTGTAACAGCTATGGCTATACCTGTGTCAGAGGCTGTAACAGCTATGGCTATACATGTGTCAGAGGCTGTTGCAGCTATGGCTATACCTGTGTCAGAGGCTGTTGCAGCTATGGCTATACCTGTGTCAGAGGCTGTTGCAGCTATGGCTATACCTGTGTCAGAGGCTGTTGCAGCTATGGCTATACCTGTGTCAGAGGCTGTTGCAGCTATGGCTATACCTGTGTCAGAGGCTGTTGCAGCTATGGCTATACCTGTGTCAGAGGCTGTTGCAGCTATGGCTATACCTGTGTCAGAGGCTGTAACAGCTATGGCTATACCTGTGTCAGAGGCTGTTGCAGCTATGGCTATACCTGTGTCAGAGGCTGTAACAGCTATGGCTATACCTGTGTCAGAGGCTGTAACAGCTATGGCTATACCTGTGTCAGAGGCTGTTGCAGCTATGGCTATACCTGTGTCAGAGGCTGTTGCAGCTATGGCTATACCTGTGTCAGAGGCTGTTGCAGCTATGGCTATACCTGTGTCAGAGGCTGCTGCAGAAATGGCTATACCTGTGTCAGAGGCTGTTGCAGCTATGGCTATACCTGTGTCAGAGGCTGTTGCAGCTATGGCTATACCTATGTCAGAGGCTGTTGCAGCTATGGTTATACCTGTGTCAGAGGCTGTTGCAGCTATGGCTATACCTATGTCAGAGGCTGTTGCAGCTATGGTTATACCTGTGTCAGAGGCTGTTGCAGCTATGGCTATACCTGTGTCAGAGGCTGTTGCAGCTATGGCTATACCTGTGTCAGAGGCTGTTGCAGCTATGGCTATACCTGTGTCAGAGTCTGTAACAGCTATGGCTATACCTGTGTCAGAGGCTGTAACAGCTATGGCTATACCTGTGTCAGAGGCTGTTGCAGCTATGGCTATACCTGTGTCAGAGGCTGTTGCAGCTATGGCTATACCTGTGTCAGAGGCTGTTGCAGCTATGGCTATACCTGTGTCAGAGGCTGTTGCAGAAATGGCTATACCTGTGTCAGAGGCTGTTGCAGCTATGGCTATACCTATGTCAGAGGCTGTTGCAGCTATGGTTATACCTGTGTCAGAGGCTGTTGCAGCTATGGCTATACCTGTGTCAGAGGCTGTTGCAGCTATGGCTATACCTGTGTCAGAGGCTGTTGCAGCTATGGCTATACCTGTGTCAGAGGCTGTAACAGTAATGGCTATACCTGTGTCAGAGGCTGTTGCAGCTATGGCTATACCTGTGTCAGAGGCTATAACAGTAATGGCTATACCTGTGTCAGAGGCTGTAACAGCTATGGCTATACCTGTGTCAGAGGCTGTTGCAGCTATGGCTATACCTGTGTCAGAGGCTGTTGCAGCTATGGCTATACCTGTGTCAGAGGCTGTTGCAGCTATGGCTATACCTGTGTCAGAGGCTGTTGCAGCTATGGCTATACCTGTGTCAGAGGCTGTTGCAGCTATGGCTATACCTGTGTCAGAGGCTGCTGCAGCTATGGCTATACCTGTGTCAGAGGCTGTTGCAGCTATGGTTATACCTGTGTCAGAGGCTGTTGCAGCTATGGCTATACCTATGTCAGAGGCTGTTGCAGCTATGGCTATACCTGTGTCAGACGCTGTAACAGTAATGGCTATACCTGTGTCAGAGGCTGTTGCAGCTATGGCTATACCTGTGTCAGAGGCTGTTGCAGCTATGGCTATACCTGTGTCAGAGGCTGTTGCAGCTATGGCTATACCTGTGTCAGAGGCTGTTGCAGCTATGGCTATACCTGTGTCAGAGGCTGTTGCAGCTATGGCTATACCTGTGTCAGAGGCTGTTGCAGCTATGGCTATACCTGTGTCAGAGGCTGTTGCAGCTATGGCTATACCTGTGTCAGAGGCTGTAACAGCTATGGCTATACCTGTGTCAGAGGCTGTTGCAGCTATGGCTATACCTGTGTCAGAGGCTGTAACAGCTATGGCTATACCTGTGTCAGAGGCTGTAACAGCTATGGCTATACCTGTGTCAGAGGCTGTTGCAGCTATGGCTATACCTGTGTCAGAGGCTGTTGCAGCTATGGCTATACCTGTGTCAGAGGCTGTTGCAGCTATGGCTATACCTGTGTCAGAGGCTGCTGCAGAAATGGCTATACCTGTGTCAGAGGCTGTTGCAGCTATGGCTATACCTGTGTCAGAGGCTGTTGCAGCTATGGCTATACCTATGTCAGAGGCTGTTGCAGCTATGGTTATACCTGTGTCAGAGGCTGTTGCAGCTATGGCTATACCTGTGTCAGAGGCTGTTGCAGCTATGGCTATACCTGTGTCAGAGGCTGTAACAGTAATGGCTATACCTGTGTCAGAGGCTGTTGCAGCTATGGCTATACCTGTGTCAGAGGCTGTAACAGTAATGGCTATACCTGTGTCAGAGGCTGTAACAGCTATGGCTATACCTGTGTCAGAGGCTGTTGCAGCTATGGCTATACCTGTGTCAGAGGCTGTTGCAGCTATGGCTATACCTGTGTCAGAGGCTGTTGCAGCTATGGCTATACCTGTGTCAGAGGCTGTTGCAGCTATGGCTATACCTGTGTCAGAGGCTGCTGCAGCTATGGCTGTACCTGTGTCAGAGGCTGTTGCAGCTATGGTTATACCTGTGTCAGAGGCTGTTGCAGCTATGGCTATACCTATGTCAGAGGCTGTTGCAGCTATGGCTATACCTGTGTCAGACGCTGTAACAGTAATGGCTATACCTGTGTCAGAGGCTGTTGCAGCTATGGCTATACCTGTGTCAGAGGCTGTTGCAGCTATGGCTATACCTGTGTCAGAGGCTGTTGCAGCTATGGCTATACCTGTGTCAGAGGCTGTTGCAGCTATGGCTATACCTATGTCAGAGGCTGTTGCAGCTATGGCTATACCTGTGTCAGAGGCTGTAACAGTAATGGCTATACCTGTGTCAGAGGCTGTAACAGCTATGGCTATACCTGTGTCAGAGGCTGTTGCAGCTATGGCTATACCTGTGTCAGAGGCTGTTGCAGCTATGGCTATACCTGTGTCAGAGGCTGTTGCAGCTATGGCTATACCTGTGTCAGAGGCTGTTGCAGCTATGGCTATACCTGTGTCAGAGGCTGTTGCAGCTATGGCTATACCTGTGTCAGAGGCTGCTGCAGCTATGGCTGTACCTGTGTCAGAGGCTGTTGCAGCTATGGTTATACCTGTGTCAGAGGCTGTTGCAGCTATGGCTATACCTATGTCAGAGGCTGTTGCAGCTATGGCTATACCTGTGTCAGACGCTGTAACAGTAATGGCTATACCTGTGTCAGAGGCTGTTGCAGCTATGGCTATACCTGTGTCAGAGGCTGTTGCAGCTATGGCTATACCTGTGTCAGAGGCTGTTGCAGCTATGGCTATACCTGTGTCAGAGGCTGTTGCAGCTATGGCTATACCTATGTCAGAGGCTGTTGCAGCTATGGCTATACCTGTGTCAGAGGCTGTAACAGCTATGGCTATACCTGTGTCAGAGGCTGTTGCAGCTATGGCTATACCTGTGTCAGAGGCTGTTGCAGCTATGGCTATACCTGTGTCAGAAGCTGTTGCAGCTATGGCTATACCTGTGTCAGAGGCTGTTGCAGCTATGGCTATACCTGTGTCAGAGGCTGTTGCAGCTATGGCTATACCTATGTCAGAGGCTGTAACAGCTATGGCTATACCTGTGTCAGAGGCTGTTGCAGCTATGGCTATACCTGTGTCAGAGGCTGTTGCAGAAATGGCTATACCTGTGTCAGAGGCTGTTGCAGCTATGGCTATACCTGTGTCAGAGGCTGTTGCAGCTATGGCTATACCTATGTCAGAGGCTGTTGCAGCTATGGTTATACCTGTGTCAGAGGCTGTTGCAGCTATGGCTATACCGGTGTCAGAGGCTGTTGCAGCTATGGCTATACCTGTGTCAGAGGCTGTAACAGTAATGGCTATACCTGTGTCAGAGGCTGTTGCAGCTATGGCTATACCTGTGTCAGAGGCTGTAACAGTAATGGCTATACCTGTGTCAGAGGCTGTAACAGCTATGGCTATACCTGTGTCAGAGGCTGTTGCAGCTATGGCTATACCTGTGTCAGAGGCTGTTGCAGCTATGGCTATACCTGTGTCAGAGGCTGTTGCAGCTATGGCTATACCTGTGTCAGAGGCTGTTGCAGCTATGGCTATACCTGTGTCAGAGGCTGTTGCAGCTATGGTTATACCTGTGTCAGAGGCTGTTGCAGCTATGGCTATACCTATGTCAGAGGCTGTTGCAGCTATGGCTATACCTGTGTCAGACGCTGTAACAGTAATGGCTATATCGGTGTCAGAGGCTGTTGCAGCTATGGCTATACCTGTGTCAGAGGCTGTTGCAGCTATGGCTATACCTGTGTCAGAGGCTGTTGCAGCTATGGCTATACCTGTGTCAGAGGCTGTTGCAGCTATGGCTATACCTATGTCAGAGGCTGTTGCAGCTATGGCTATACCTGTGTCAGAGGCTGTAACAGCTATGGCTATACCTGTGTCAGAGGCTGTTGCAGCTATGGCTATACCTGTGTCAGAGGCTGTTGCAGCTATGGCTATACCTGTGTCAGAAGCTGTTGCAGCTATGGCTATACCTGTGTCAGAGGCTGTTGCAGCTATGGCTATACCTGTGTCAGAGGCTGTTGCAGCTATGGCTATACCTGTGTCAGAGGCTGTAACAGCTATGGCTATACCTGTGTCAGAGGCTGTAACAGCTATGGCTATACCTGTGTCAGAGGCTGTTGCAGCTATGGCTATACCTGTGTCAGAGGCTGTTGCAGCTATGGCTATACCTGTGTCAGAGGCTGTTGCAGCTATGGCTATACCTGTGTCAGAGGCTGTTGCAGCTATGGTTATACCTGTGTCAGAGGCTGTTGCAGCTATGGCTATACCTATGTCAGAGGCTGTTGCAGCTATGGCTATACCTATGTCAGAGGCTGTTGCAGCTATGGCTATACCTATGTCAGAGGCTGTTGCAGCTATGGCTATACCTGTGTCAGAGGCTGTTGCAGCTATGGCTATACCTGTGTCAGAGGCTGTTGCAGCTATGGTTATACCTGTGTCAGAGGCTGTTGCAGCTATGGCTATACCTGTGTCAGAGGCTGTTGCAGCTATGGCTATACCTGTGTCAGAGGCTGTAACAGTAATGGCTATACCTGTGTCAGAGGCTGTTGCAGCTATGGCTATACCTGTGTCAGAGGCTATAACAGTAATGGCTATACCTGTGTCAGAGGCTGTAACAGCTATGGCTATACCTGTGTCAGAGGCTGTTGCAGCTATGGCTATACCTGTGTCAGAGGCTGTTGCAGCTATGGCTATACCTGTGTCAGAGGCTGTTGCAGCTATGGCTATACCTGTGTCAGAGGCTGTTGCAGCTATGGCTATACCTGTGTCAGAGGCTGCTGCAGCTATGGCTATACCTGTGTCAGAGGCTGTTGCAGCTATGGTTATACCTGTGTCAGAGGCTGTTGCAGCTATGGCTATACCTATGTCAGAGGCTGTTGCAGCTATGGCTATACCTGTGTCAGACGCTGTAACAGTAATGGCTATACCTGTGTCAGAGGCTGTTGCAGCTATGGCTATACCTGTGTCAGAGGCTGTTGCAGCTATGGCTATACCTGTGTCAGAGGCTGTTGCAGCTATGGCTATACCTGTGTCAGAGGCTGTTGCAGCTATGGCTATACCTGTGTCAGAGGCTGTTGCAGCTATGGCTATACCTGTGTCAGAGGCTGTTGCAGCTATGGCTATACCTGTGTCAGAGGCTGTTGCAGCTATGGCTATACCTGTGTCAGAGGCTGTAACAGCTATGGCTATACCTGTGTCAGAGGCTGTTGCAGCTATGGCTATACCTGTGTCAGAGGCTGTAACAGCTATGGCTATACCTGTGTCAGAGGCTGTAACAGCTATGGCTATACCTGTGTCAGAGGCTGTTGCAGCTATGGCTATACCTGTGTCAGAGGCTGTTGCAGCTATGGCTATACCTGTGTCAGAGGCTGTTGCAGCTATGGCTATACCTGTGTCAGAGGCTGCTGCAGAAATGGCTATACCTGTGTCAGAGGCTGTTGCAGCTATGGCTATACCTGTGTCAGAGGCTGTTGCAGCTATGGCTATACCTATGTCAGAGGCTGTTGCAGCTATGGTTATACCTGTGTCAGAGGCTGTTGCAGCTATGGCTATACCTATGTCAGAGGCTGTTGCAGCTATGGTTATACCTGTGTCAGAGGCTGTTGCAGCTATGGCTATACCTGTGTCAGAGGCTGTTGCAGCTATGGCTATACCTGTGTCAGAGGCTGTTGCAGCTATGGCTATACCTGTGTCAGAGGCTGTTGCAGCTATGGCTATACCTGTGTCAGAGGCTGTTGCAGCTATGGCTATACCTGTGTCAGAGGCTGTTGCAGCTATGGCTATACCTGTGTCAGAGGCTGTTGCAGCTATGGCTATACCTGTGTCAGAGGCTGTTGCAGCTATGGCTATACCTGTGTCAGAGGCTGTTGCAGCTATGGCTATACCTGTGTCAGAGGCTGTTGACCCTATGGCTATACCTGTGTCAGAGGCTGTTGCAGCTATGGCTATACCTGTGTCAGAGGCTGTAACAGCTATGGCTATACCTGTGTCAGAGGCTGTAACAGCTATGGCTATAACTGTGTCAGAGGCTGTTGCAGCTATGGCTATACCTGTGTCAGAGGCTGTTGCAGCTATGGCTATACCTGTGTCAGAGGCTGTTGCAGCTATGGCTATACCTGTGTCAGAGGCTGTTGCAGAAATGGCTATACCTGTGTCAGAGGCTGTTGCAGCTATGGCTATACCTGTGTCAGAGGCTGTTGCAGCTATGGCTATACCTATGTCAGAGGCTGTTGCAGCTATGGTTATACCTGTGTCAGAGGCTGTTGCAGCTATGGCTATACCTGTGTCAGAGGCTGTTGCAGCTATGGCTATACCTGTGTCAGAGGCTGTAACAGTAATGGCTATACCTGTGTCAGAGGCTGTTGCAGCTATGGCTATACCTGTGTCAGAGGCTGTAACAGTAATGGCTATACCTGTGTCAGAGGCTGTAACAGCTATGGCTATACCTGTGTCAGAGGCTGTTGCAGCTATGGCTATACCTGTGTCAGAGGCTGTTGCAGCTATGGCTATACCTGTGTCAGAGGCTGTTGCAGCTATGGCTATACCTGTGTCAGAGGCTGTTGCAGCTATGGCTATACCTGTGTCAGAGGCTGCTGCAGCTATGGCTGTACCTGTGTCAGAGGCTGTTGCAGCTATGGTTATACCTGTGTCAGAGGCTGTTGCAGCTATGGCTATACCTATGTCAGAGGCTGTTGCAGCTATGGCTATACCTGTGTCAGACGCTGTAACAGTAATGGCTATACCTGTGTCAGAGGCTGTTGCAGCTATGGCTATACCTGTGTCAGAGGCTGTTGCAGCTATGGCTATACCTGTGTCAGAGGCTGTTGCAGCTATGGCTATACCTATGTCAGAGGCTGTTGCAGCTATGGCTATACCTGTGTCAGAGGCTGTAACAGTAATGGCTATACCTGTGTCAGAGGCTGTAACAGCTATGGCTATACCTGTGTCAGAGGCTGTTGCAGCTATGGCTATACCTGTGTCAGAGGCTGTTGCAGCTATGGCTATACCTGTGTCAGAGGCTGTTGCAGCTATGGCTATACCTGTGTCAGAGGCTGTTGCAGCTATGGCTATACCTGTGTCAGAGGCTGTTGCAGCTATGGCTATACCTGTGTCAGAGGCTGCTGCAGCTATGGCTGTACCTGTGTCAGAGGCTGTTGCAGCTATGGTTATACCTGTGTCAGAGGCTGTTGCAGCTATGGCTATACCTATGTCAGAGTCTGTTGCAGCTATGGCTATACCTGTGTCAGACGCTGTAACAGTAATGGCTATACCTGTGTCAGAGGCTGTTGCAGCTATGGCTATACCTGTGTCAGAGGCTGTTGCAGCTATGGCTATACCTGTGTCAGAGGCTGTTGCAGCTATGGCTATACCTGTGTCAGAGGCTGTTGCAGCTATGGCTATACCTATGTCAGAGGCTGTTGCAGCTATGGCTATACCTGTGTCAGAGGCTGTAACAGCTATGGCTATACCTGTGTCAGAGGCTGTTGCAGCTATGGCTATACCTGTGTCAGAGGCTGTTGCAGCTATGGCTATACCTGTGTCAGAAGCTGTTGCAGCTATGGCTATACCTGTGTCAGAGGCTGTTGCAGCTATGGCTATACCTGTGTCAGAGGCTGTTGCAGCTATGGCTATACCTGTGTCAGAGGCTGCTGCAGCTATGGCTGTACCTGTGTCAGAGGCTGTTGCAGCTATGGTTATACCTGTGTCAGAGGCTGTTGCAGCTATGGCTATACCTATGTCAGAGGCTGTTGCAGCTATGGCTATACCTGTGTCAGACGCTGTAACAGTAATGGCTATACCTGTGTCAGAGGCTGTTGCAGCTATGGCTATACCTGTGTCAGAGGCTGTTGCAGCTATGGCTATACCTGTGTCAGAGGCTGTTGCAGCTATGGCTATACCTGTGTCAGAGGCTGTTGCAGCTATGGCTATACCTATGTCAGAGGCTGTTGCAGCTATGGCTATACCTGTGTCAGAGGCTGTAACAGTAATGGCTATACCTGTGTCAGAGGCTGTAACAGCTATGGCTATACCTGTGTCAGAGGCTGTTGCAGCTATGGCTATACCTGTGTCAGAGGCTGTTGCAGCTATGGCTATACCTGTGTCAGAGGCTGTTGCAGCTATGGCTATACCTGTGTCAGAGGCTGTTGCAGCTATGGCTATACCTGTGTCAGAGGCTGTTGCAGCTATGGCTATACCTGTGTCAGAGGCTGCTGCAGCTATGGCTGTACCTGTGTCAGAGGCTGTTGCAGCTATGGTTATACCTGTGTCAGAGGCTGTTGCAGCTATGGCTATACCTATGTCAGAGGCTGTTGCAGCTATGGCTATACCTGTGTCAGACGCTGTAACAGTAATGGCTATACCTGTGTCAGAGGCTGTTGCAGCTATGGCTATACCTGTGTCAGAGGCTGTTGCAGCTATGGCTATACCTGTGTCAGAGGCTGTTGCAGCTATGGCTATACCTGTGTCAGAGGCTGTTGCAGCTATGGCTATACCTATGTCAGAGGCTGTTGCAGCTATGGCTATACCTGTGTCAGAGGCTGTAACAGCTATGGCTATACCTGTGTCAGAGGCTGTTGCAGCTATGGCTATACCTGTGTCAGAGGCTGTTGCAGCTATGGCTATACCTGTGTCAGAAGCTGTTGCAGCTATGGCTATACCTGTGTCAGAGGCTGTTGCAGCTATGGCTATACCTGTGTCAGAGGCTGTTGCAGCTATGGCTATACCTATGTCAGAGGCTGTAACAGCTATGGCTATACCTGTGTCAGAGGCTGTTGCAGCTATGGCTATACCTGTGTCAGAGGCTGTTGCAGAAATGGCTATACCTGTGTCAGAGGCTGTTGCAGCTATGGCTATACCTGTGTCAGAGGCTGTTGCAGCTATGGCTATACCTATGTCAGAGGCTGTTGCAGCTATGGTTATACCTGTGTCAGAGGCTGTTGCAGCTATGGCTATACCGGTGTCAGAGGCTGTTGCAGCTATGGCTATACCTGTGTCAGAGGCTGTAACAGTAATGGCTATACCTGTGTCAGAGGCTGTTGCAGCTATGGCTATACCTGTGTCAGAGGCTGTAACAGTAATGGCTATACCTGTGTCAGAGGCTGTAACAGCTATGGCTATACCTGTGTCAGAGGCTGTTGCAGCTATGGCTATACCTGTGTCAGAGGCTGTTGCAGCTATGGCTATACCTGTGTCAGAGGCTGTTGCAGCTATGGCTATACCTGTGTCAGAGGCTGTTGCAGCTATGGCTATACCTGTGTCAGAGGCTGTTGCAGCTATGGCTATACCTGTGTCAGAGGCTGTTGCAGCTATGGCTATACCTGTGTCAGAGGCTGTTGCAGCTATGGTTATACCTGTGTCAGAGGCTGTTGCAGCTATGGCTATACCTATGTCAGAGGCTGTTGCAGCTATGGCTATACCTGTGTCAGACGCTGTAACAGTAATGGCTATATCTGTGTCAGAGGCTGTTGCAGCTATGGCTATACCTGTGTCAGAGGCTGTTGCAGCTATGGCTATACCTGTGTCAGAGGCTGTTGCAGCTATGGCTATACCTGTGTCAGAGGCTGTTGCAGCTATGGCTATACCTATGTCAGAGGCTGTTGCAGCTATGGCTATACCTGTGTCAGAGGCTGTAACAGCTATGGCTATACCTGTGTCAGAGGCTGTTGCAGCTATGGCTATACCTGTGTCAGAGGCTGTTGCAGCTATGGCTATACCTGTGTCAGAAGCTGTTGCAGCTATGGCTATACCTGTGTCAGAGGCTGTTGCAGCTATGGCTATACCTGTGTCAGAGGCTGTTGCAGCTATGGCTATACCTATGTCAGAGGCTGTAACAGCTATGGCTATACCTGTGTCAGAGGCTGTTGCAGCTATGGCTATACCTGTGTCAGAGGCTGTAACAGCTATGGCTATACCTGTGTCAGAGGCTGTAACAGCTATGGCTATACCTGTGTCAGAGGCTGTAACAGCTATGGCTATACCTGTGTCAGAGGCTGTTGCAGCTATGGCTATACCTGTGTCAGAGGCTGTTGCAGCTATGGCTATACCTGTGTCAGAGGCTGTTGCAGCTATGGCTATACCTGTGTCAGAGGCTGTTGCAGCTATGGTTATACCTGTGTCAGAGGCTGTTGCAGCTATGGCTATACCTATGTCAGAGGCTGTTGCAGCTATGGCTATACCTATGTCAGAGGCTGTTGCAGCTATGGCTATACCTATGTCAGAGGCTGTTGCAGCTATGGCTATACCTGTGTCAGAGGCTGTTGCAGCTATGGCTATACCTGTGTCAGAGGCTGTTGCAGCTATGGTTATACCTGTGTCAGAGGCTGTTGCAGCTATGGCTATACCTGTGTCAGAGGCTGTTGCAGCTATGGTTATACCTGTGTCAGAGGCTGTTGCAGCTATGGCTATATCTATGTCAGAGGCTGTTGCAGCTATGGCTATACCTTTGTCAGAGGCTGTTACAGCTATGGCTATACCTGTGTCAGAGGCTGTTGCAGCTATGGCCATACCTATGTCAGAGGCTGTTGCAGCTATGGCTATACCTATGTCAGAGGCTGTTGCAGCTATGGCTATACCTGTGTCAGAGGCTGTTGCAGCTATGGCTATACCGGTGTCAGAGGCTGTTGCAGCTATGGCTATACCTATGTCAGATTTCAATTTTATCCTATTTGCTGGGAAGAGCAGCAGACGGATCCAGCACTCTGTCAATTTTATTTTGCTGCTCCTATGACATATGCAAAATTCATCTGTGCTACATTGAATTATGGGTGATCATTTTTCTTTCTCTGATATCAGGTTATTGTTTTCAGTATTTATATTACAACCAGGCAGAGAACAGCAATTTATATGGTAACTTCATTGTCAGTTACCCTTTCTGAATAAACTGTCCTGTGTGTGTACATGAGAAATTTCTCTGGGTCTCCCTCTGCCTGTTTCCTCTCCATGCTCCTCACTCCTACTCCCTCCCCTCACCTCACCATAGAGCAGCAGACTCCAACCTTTCTTACCTTGAAAGCCAGATTCAGCTCTGAGAGACGGTCAAAAAGCCACATCCTGGGCCTCCCATCACCCACACATTAGTGACACCTAAAACCTGCTTTACTGGTGTAATGATAGCCAAGGATTCCCCCATAAAAAGCACACAGAGACCTTGTGCCCTGCTCCTTTATATGCAATTACATTGGGTTGTTTCCAACTTACCCACATTTAATATTCTTACATCAAGCACTCCCATCAGACTATTGCATCCAGCCTCAGGCTCCCCATAACTTGCAATGTCATCTTATCTAGAACTTACTATATTCCACCCCTGTTTATGCATATCCAGATCTGCTCTTCTGTGTGGGACTACTCACAAAAGTCACCATCTGGAGACCTTGTCTTCATAGCTGTTGAGTAAACCTGGTGCTAATGCACCAAGCTGACAGACAGCCGCGAGCCACACATCATGCGCCCCCAAGCCTCAGGTTGGGGCCCCCTGCTATAGAGTATAATGGGCTTTGTCACATGACACCACAGGTAGCTGGCAGTCCATCATGTATGAGCGAGATGGAATTGAGTTGCTTGCTTATAGTGGGTGATGAGTTCAACAGACAGAGGGAAAGGAGGGAGAAATGTCTAAGTGTGGTAGTAAGTTGATTTCTCTGATTAGATACATTACTAAGTTTCTTATAATCGTCTGTACTATTGATATATGCAAAGTTTGTTTAAAGTACAGTTCCCATTTTGGGTAATAGAACAGTGGTATATGAGCTTATATGACACTTATCTATGCGTTTTACTGTGATGTTAGTCAAACATACCAACTATTAGAATTTCCCCACTCCAGTAACGTATAGCCATCATGACGGCATTGAAAATATGGATTGTTAATAAATGATTGACATGCAATTAAGGAATTAGAGGGGTTGTCTAGCATTATGATACTAACAACCTATAAATAGAATAGCTCATCAATATCAGATTGGTGGGGGTCCGACACCAGGCACTCCTACTGATCAACTGTGTTCAGATCCGGCGCAATCCAAATGTAAACAGTGAACTGAGCCGGTACCGCAGAGCTCCATTCTATATGCAGTGGCCATTGGGGAGAGCCGCCACTCAGTTTCAATTCAATGCAGTTTTCGGCAACGGCAAATAAACAGTGTACAAAGTGCTGCTGCTCCGGCTCCGTTCATTGTGTAATCCGGCTGAAAACACCTGAACAATTGGGGTGCTGGGTAGGGATGAGCGGATCGCTCTGCACAAGGCTGCGTTCCTGGCTCTGCTTTTGATTCATCAGCCTGGGATGACGTCACCTGGGCAGCGGGTGACGCACAAATTACATCATGCCAACCCAGCTAGTTATAAACTGAGCCTGGGATACCGGAGGGTAAGGAAATTACGACTAGAGAGCAATCACCTGGACCATGGACCGTGATTGCACAAAGCGATATGCTTATCTTTAGTGCTCGGTGTGGAACTCCCACCAGTATGATATTGATGACCCCTCGTGAGAATAAGTCACCAATATCATAAAGATGGAAAATCTTTATAAACATTTTTTTTTTTCATAGAAATCTTGGACATTTTATTAGAAATTTTTTGAAACATTTTTTTTCATAGAAATCTCTGCTTGCATTGTGAAGATATAATGCAGATTACAGATAGGCCTAACTTTGTTGGCCGATGGGTAATATTTGGCAAAGGGTTTTTATGGTAATCTGTGAAGCTAAATTCACAAAATATCTGTTGTGATTTCAGGAAAACCTCCCAACTTGTATGACACCAGCATGCAAAAAACCCGCTATACCGCATGTCCTGCTTTATGTCAGTCTATAGCAGATATATACAGATGCACAGGCATGCAGTTAGTTAGGTGTGATGCATACATTAGAGAATTATTTGAATAGGTTATGTTGAACAAGGTGTAGATCTAACTTTACCTAGATCATGTACTCTCTGCATGGTGTCCTTGCACAATATACAGTACAGATGTGTAACTTACATGGTGTCATGAATTCGCTTCATTCCATCAGCGCAGTCTTGGGCCGAGTACAATGCATGAGGTCGCTCAGAACCTGCAGGATTACATGCTGTACTTTCTTTTAGCCAAGATGATTTCTTGATGGCCTTTTTCTTGCTAACCTTCTGCCATGTGTCTGATTCCATCCTGGACCTAGATAAACCAAATAAAAGCAGGATTATCCACAGCGCTATACATAGCACACACCAGGGGCATTTATATAGGAAGTCATGGAAGGAATGTGGGAGACTCGAGTGACACGGTGAGAGTATACTGACAACCACTGACCTGCTGTAGCATGTTCATGTGGCCAGTGATTTCTATTCATCTCATTTCAGGTAACTTTTCGGAATAAGCTGTCATGTGTGTACATGAGGAATAACGCTATGTCTAGGTCTCTTTCTCTGCTCCTCCATCCTCTTACCATAGATCATACTACACAGCTATAATCTGATCCCTCAGTCAGTTGGCAGTCCTTCTGGTCTTCAACAAAATAGATTTGAGCTGTTTATTTTGGAGTAAGTCATAACCTTGGGACGCAGAGGGTAAAAGAAGTGCATACAACCCAACTGTCAAAGATCTAGCAGGACAGACCCAAATGAGGGGAGCGCTCCCAGGAGGTCTGAGGTATGTCCAAACTTCAAAAGTCTGCTTCTCAAAGACACAAATACAGTTGAACACAATGGTGGAGCAGGGAGCAGTCAGATCCCCACTCTATCATACCATCTCGGTAAAGAATGAAGAACCTCGCGAGCACCTACTTTGTGGGGGAGGACTGTGGAGACATTATACTGTGTGGTGGATTGTTAGGGCATCATACTATTTGTAGGGTGGACTACTGAGGTATTATTCGTGTGGAGGGTAGCATCATACTGTATGTGGGGTCATTATACTGTGGGTAGTAGCAATGTGGGGGTATCATACTGAGTGTAGGGGGATATGAGGAGGCACCGCACTGTGATTTGGGGGCAATGTGTGAGTGGGACAGCATAATATGTGTGGTGAGAACTGTGGGGGGGGGCATCATATTGTGTATGGTGGGCACTGTGAGTGGGTGAGGCAATGAGGGGGCATCATTCTGTGTGATGGAAGGGCAATGTATGAGCAGGACTGTGCTGTGGAGTCACTAAAACAAACCGACTCCTCAATTTCCATGCCACCGACTCCCTCATACACGGCTCATATTCAAGTGATAAATTTACTGTAGCACAGAATCATCTCAGCTAAAAGTCTAGACCTTTAGATCAGGAACAGGACAGACGTTTATAGGACATTTCATGTGGGCGACATCATACTGTGTGGTGGGCATTGTGGGGGTAAACACGCTGTTTGTGTGGAGCCATGAAGCAGTACCGTACTGTACTGTGTGGGTGTATGTATGGACTGGGCTGGCTCAGGTGTCTGCAGTGTTGTGCTATGCACGCCCCTGTATGTGTCCCTCTTTTCTAACTTTCAAAGTTGGGAGGGTAAGAAAGTGGCTCATAAGTGAAGAAAGAAATATATATCTCATGATAACATAAATTACAAAATCTCTTTTATTGCTCTGAAATATTGATTCATGTAAAATTGGTTGAAGATCCAGGATGGAAGGAGAGATACAACAATGGGGAGGGTCTCGTCTGGGATATGTAGTCTTTATTAATGGGAGGGGGGGGGGGTCTATAGCATTTATAACGCGGAGGGTCTGCTCTGGTGACTGTATAATTAGGGGGAGTCATCAGTGCCATGGTACAAAGACATAAAGTCTGCGGAGCAGCGCAGTAGTGACCGGGTAATGCACACAGTAACCAATGGATTCACGTACAGCAGGTGGTAGAGGAGCTGGATCCCGGGCGGCTCTGGGTCAGTCACACCGTCTTGCGTTCCACCACTTGCATCTTCTGCGTTTCAGAAGACCGGAAGCTGTTGTGCGTTCCAAGCCTCGCTACTATGTCTGCACATTGATTGGTGGCCGCTATCTTACAGTTCGGAAACAGGATGTGACGTAACTAGTTGTGTACTGACGCGGATATTATGCGACTTTTGTTTGGAAAGTAGGAAAAGCTTGGACTATCATTAGATATTTGTGTTACCTAAATAGAAGAAGGAGTACAGGTAGGAAGCGCCGCCTCATGACGTTCTCTCCTTGCAGCTCATTTTTTCTGTCTGTATTTACTGAATACAGTTGCTGGTTTCAGTGGGAACTTCCGTAAGACAAAATAAGCTTTATTTATAAGGTCTATCGGAACAAGTGACCTTAGCTGCAACAACCAATCAGCGTTCAGCTGTCATCTTGTGAATCGTGCTGGAGGAATGTAAGCTAAGCTGTGATTGGCTGCTTTATCGGATATATCAGTTAAGTGGTAGAAATGTGACAGCCTCGTGTGTAAAGTAACGGGTTGTATAGTAGAGCCATTACTATATTATTCCTTAATAAACTATACTGGAATAGCGTCTAGTATGAACCAATGGCCCCAACGTGTGCGTTCACGTCTCACTTCTATGAATATATCCCCTTCATAATACAGCGCGTACAAATCAGGATCGTGCTCCACCTAGTGTTCACTTGTATGTATGTCAGTGTATGGGGAAGGATTGTGCTCCCTCTAGTGGGGACTTATCAGTATGACTGCTCTGGCCATAGACAGCTGGGGGGAGAAATCACGAGAAGCGTCTTGTGATCAGTTCATCCTTCAGAGCTGGCCTCCATCATTCCCTGCATCCTCCAGGGCTGTGGCTGTTTCTGTGAGAGGTGGGTAGAAACTACTCCTACATATCAGTACTTATCTATTGTATTTATTGCTGAGGGTTTCATAGCATTGTGTCACATAGAAGTTACTGGGGTTCATGTCTGCTAGTGTTATTGATGGGGAGTCCCACGTATACTTGTCGCCATATGCTGAATGGGGACATTTTTATAGTATTCTGTCATTTCTGAGGAGATCTGTGTCTGCCATGGTGCAGCCTTTACATAGAAGGCAGAGAATAGCCGCACATTTGGTGGGACCATTCTTGTTTCTATTCGGGGGCTGCAGCCGGCACAGACCCCCTAAGGCCGTGGCCAAACGGCGACATGTGACCACGATTCTCAGACAAGTCATGCGACCAAAAAGATTTGTGCGACTTGCTGTCATGTGACAGAACCATGAATTTTTCTGAAAAAGAGGCAAATCACACACAAGCTGCAGTCACTTGGACTTACATAGAAGTCTATGGTGAATAAGGTGCAAGTGACCAGCAATGGCTGTGACACCATAGGAAGTCATTACATGCCATGTTACACCACAATCTCATGTCTTCTCTAGTCCACACATGTCAAACTTTGGCCTGCAGGGTATTTGGCCCACGACGCCGGCACCGACCCCCCATTATTCTGTATGGAGGACTATGTGGGGCCCATTATTCTGTATGGAGGACTATGTGGGGCCAATTATTCTGTATGGAGGACTATGTGGGGCCCATTATTCTGTATGGAGGACTATGTGGGGCCAATTATTCTGCATGGAGGACTATGTGGGGCCAATTATTCTGCATGGAGGACTATGTGGGGCCCATTATTCTGTATGGAGGACTGCGTGGGGCCCATTATTCTGTATGGAGGACTGCGTGGGGCCCATTATTCTGTATGGAGGACTGCGTGGGGCCCATTATTCTGTATGGAGGACTGCGTGGGGCCCATTATTCTGTATGGAGGACTGCGTGGGGCCCATTATTCTGTATGGAGGACTGCGTGGGGCCCATTATTCTGTATGGAGGACTGCGTGGGGCCCATTATTCTGTATGGAGGACTGCGTGGGGCCCATTATTCTGTATGGAGGACTGCGTGGGGCCCATTATTCTGTATGGAGGACTGCGTGGGGCCCATTATTCTGTATGGAGGACTGCGTGGGGCCCATTATTCTGTATGGAGGACTGCGTGGGGACCATTATTCTGTATGGAGGACTGCGTGGGGACCATTATTCTGTATGGAGGACTGCGTGGGGACCATTATTCTGTGTGGGGCCCATTATTCTGTGTGGGGCCCATTATTCTGCGTGGGGCCCATTATTCTGCGTGGGGCCCATTATTCTGCGTGGGGCCCATTATTCTGCGTGGGGCCCATTATTCTGCGTGGGGCCCATTATTCTGCGTGGAGGACTGCGTGGGGCCCATTATTCTGTATGGAGGACTGCGTGGGGCCCATTATTCTGTATGGAGGACTGCGTGGGGCCCATTATTCTGTATGGAGGACTGCGTGGGGCCCATTATTCTGTATGGAGGACTGCGTGGGGCCCATTATTCTGTATGGAGGACTGCGTGGGGCCCATTATTCTGTATGGAGGACTGCGTGGGGCCCATTATTCTGTATGGAGGACTGCGTGGGGACCATTATTCTGTATGGAGGACTGCGTGGGGACCATTATTCTGTATGGAGGACTGCGTGGGGACCATTATTCTGTATGGAGGACTGCGTGGGGACCATTATTCTGTATGGAGGACTGCGTGGGGCCCATTATTCTGTGTGGGGCCCATTATTCTGCGTGGGGCCCATTATTCTGCGTGGGGCCCATTATTCTGCGTGGGGCCCATTATTCTGCGTGGGGCCCATTATTCTGCGTGGGGCCCATTATTCTGCGTGGGGCCCATTATTCTGCGTGGGGCCCATTATTCTGCGTGGGGCCCATTATTCTGCGTGGGGCCCATTATTCTGCGTGGAGGACTGCGTGGGGCCCATTATTCTGCGTGGAGGACTGCGTGGGGCCCATTATTCTGCGTGGAGGACTGCGTGGGGCCCATAATACTGTGTGAAGAGCTGTTAATAGATATCAAGGTTGGCCTGCGACTTTGTCAAAGGTTTTTTATTTTGGCCCTTTCTGTAATTAAGTTTGACATCCCTGCTCTAGCCGGACGGTCCAGAAATGTGTGCGCCTTCTTGTTGAGCCTCTATGCGTGTATCCAGTCATTGGCCCATTTCACCCCAGCATAATATGGAAACCCAGTTGAGAGTTCAGGATGGGCTGCGGGTTTGGTGGCGTGATAGATCGCTGTGGTGCTGTTAGTTCAGTCATTACACTGATTCAATGGCAGAAACACGGAAAAGAGCCTGTGTGCTAGAGCAGTCCATGGGCCCAATAGTTCAGGATTTTAGATATATTTTGTGCCTGAAAAACTCAGCAAATTTACCAATGCTGAGTTCACACCATGCATATTTGGTTGGTGTTTTATAGTGCCAGAAAAGTGTATGAGTTTTAAATGAATCTCTTCCGCCTACTGCGGAATCCACACAGAAATTGGCTTTTGTTGCATTTTTTTTTTTTTACATTTGCAGCATACCAATTTCGGTTGCAGAAATGCAGATTTTCCCCATTCCTTTCAGAGGGGATCCTAAATCTGCAGTTAGTTTGGCATTGTTGTATTGCATTTGTTGTTTCACTTTTCCAGAGCCAAAAATCCACATAAAACGCATTAATAAAATGTGGAAAGTCCTAGTCTAAAGGTATGCTCAAGATTTTTGGCTTAAAAAGGTGTTTGAAAGTAAGCCAAGTAATAAGCGGTGTGAATCTCCACCAGACGGTCTAACAAATGCACATGGCAATGGTGATTTTGGTGTATTTTAAGACTGTGCAGTCTGTATTGTGTAACTTACACTGAACGGTGTTTAAAGGGAACCTGTCACCTCCAAAAACACTATAATCTGTAGATATAGTGGTAATCCGCAGGTAAATAGCTCTTAAATGACGAGTTTACAGGGAGCACGGCTACAAGAAGAAAATGACGATGTATTCTCCCTGCAGCCGCTTGCCTCCGTAAGTCATCCGGGCAGTACTGGAAGGTGTTAGGGCATGTTCACACAATGTTTTTTGGAGCTGGTCCACTTTGAAAGCTGCCTGAAAGAGTTCAGAACGGAGTTATGCATTTCTTTGTAAAAACAATTTGCCCCCATCATCTCCTGGTGTCCTGTGCTGATCACATAGGTACACGGCTGCCATAGCAAACCTCTGATAACTGTGCTGTAATGTTACCGCCCTGCGTGATCAGCACATGACAGGACGGACTTTCATCCCCTGGAAGCAAGCCGTGAGGACGAGCTGAGAAGCTGAAAATCCTGAGAAATGTCTATGCAAAGAAGAGTAGGAAATGGCTTTACTGAAAATGATGACACTTGGCCATAATGACCCTTTTATCCGGTCCATAACCCATCCCTGTGTAGATTTATGTATGGACTACTCATCCTGACTGCTACTTATTCTTCTGGGTTTATTTTTTTGCCAGGTATCTTAGAGAACTGTAGATTTTTGGGATATGAGGATGTGCAGCAATTATTGGATGGTGATGGAGTAATTCTACGTGAACTCGATGGCATCTCCCCTTTTTTCCAATCCCAAGCCGGTGTCATGGTGAGTAAATAGTATTTATGATGTATGTACACCACACTGTGATTTAGAAGAATATTAGACACTGAGGAGTTGCATACATTTATAGTGGCACATCGTACTTCTCACAGAACGCAACTGAAATCTTGTTTTTTCACCACATTATGTTCCATAAGAGCTCCGCCCCCTGCTCCGCCCCCTGCTCCGCCCCCTGCTCCGCGCCCTGCTCCGCGCCCTGCTCCGCCCCCTGCTCCGCCCCCTGCTCTGCCCCTGCTCCGTGCCCTGCTCTGCCCCTGCTCCGTGCCCTGCTCCGTGCCCTGCTCTGCCCCTGCTCCGCGCCCTGCTCCGTTCCCTGCTCCGTCCCCAGCATTCCCAAGACTCAATCCACCACAAGTGCAGCCGATCGTTATTATTTGCAGTGGGCAGTCGACTGCTGAGACTGACGCTGATCAGCAGATCAGAGAACTTTTATCCCTGTTATGAAATGGCACGACCACAGCTTCATTCTTTCTCTGTGGGGCTGCTGGAAAAAGCAAAGTGCAGCGCTCCGCAACCCTATAAGGAATAAATGGAGAGGCAGTCAAGCATGGACACTGTTACTCTATTCTAATGGGGATAAAAGTGCCCCACTCTCCCCATCAGTTTAGGCTCTAGCAGTCAGACCCCCACCAATCAATGTTGTCAACTATACTGTCTACTACATCTGAGTACAGTAGGCATACACTCTCGAAAATGATGCATGTCAGAGCGCACGTTCACTCTGCCGGCACCATTATAGTCTATGGCCCCGTCGGTGTATACGTCCAAATTCCTTTTTATTGGGTGATTCAGACGTAAGCCCCGATGGAGCCACGGAACGGGAGCCTAAACACAGTGTGAAAGCACCATTAAATGGTCACTGTAAGGCTATGTGCCCACTATGCGTTTTTTAAGCGTTTCTGCAGCTGCAATTCCGCTGCAGAAACACTTAAAAACGCTTGGTAGAAGGTCTGCAATGTTCCCAATGATAATCCGCATGTGCTGTGCACATGCTGCAGAAATTTCCGAAGCGGATTATCATTGCGGAAAAATCCGCAGCACTACCAATTATTTTGCGTAATCGCGACGTTTTTGCTGCCATTGATTTGCATTGAATCGCTTAATATCCGCATGACTACATCTGCACATGCGGATATTAAGCGATTCAATGTGCGGATGGTACCCGAGTCTGGAGAAGAGGAGACTCTCCTCCAGACCCGGGTACCATAGTACCTGTAAAAAAAAAAAAGAATTTAAAATAAAAAAAATATATTATACTCACTCACCTTCTGATGGCCCCCGGTCTCCATAGTGATGCTTCCTGGCGGCTCACGATGGTGTAAAAGGACCTTCCATGACGTCATTTAGTCATGTGACAGGTCACGCAACTGCTGACATCGGCGTTCGCGTGACCTGTCACATGACTAAATGACGTCATGGAAGGTCTTTTTAGACCACCACGAGCCGTACAAGAGACCGGACGCAGCGGAGAAAACACCGGGGACCATCGAAAGGTGAGTATAATGTTTATTTTTTATTTTTTAACATTCTTCTACTATAACTTGGTCACACTATATAAATCCATGCCGTTTGCATGGATTTATATAGTGTGACCAAGTTGTCAAGCACTTTCCAGGTGATGCTAAAATCGCTTGGAAAGCACTTGACAACCCGCATGCAGAAATGCAAGTGAAGAACGCTTCACATCCGCATGTCCCTGGCAGGAAAACGCATGTACAATCCGCATGTACAATCCGCATGCGTTTTTTCTGCCTGGGAGATGCAGAAACGCTCAGGAAAAAGCCGGAGCATTTCTGCATCGTGGGCACTTGGCCTCTGTTTAACAAACTTATGTTTATTACATTGCCAGTGTAGACTCAATCAACATTTTGATATACGGTACTTTCATTACCAAAAATATATATTTTTTTAGTAAAATATTGCCAGAGTACCGCAAACCTCCTACTATCTGTGACATCTCTGGGGCCTTTCTGATTAGTAAGCACCATGCATGAATGACGCCGCACTGGGCCTACTAGTTAGAAGATGGATGTCCCGAGTAGCTGGAGATTTGCAAGGCTCTGGTCCAGCGGCTACGTACTGCAGGTAGTAGGGAAAGGAGGTCAGGAGCATATAGTGCTGGCAGTCTCAGCCCGCACAGTACGTGCCTCCTGCTCCCAGAGATCTGAACGATGCGCTTCCAGTGTATTGGCTGGCGGGAGGACGCTCAGGAACAACTGGGAAAAGCAAACAATATATTACATTTTTATCTGAACCACAGGCACAGTTTAAAGGCTATGCTGGGAGATTTTCCAGACATCTATGTTGGTTGCATCAGAGAATAAAATCCCATTTCTAGAGCGTGCTTTGTTTTAATTACCATTTTTGTTTTTATCTAAATAATCCTCGCCAAAAAAACAAGTCTACTTATATAGAACTTTATCTTCAGACCACAGACCATCATTAAAGGCAATCTACATTTAAGATGCCACACAAGCTTTTTTTAATGTAAAAGAAAATACTAAATCTTTACTATTTTTCTTTATATGCAGGATGAATTATTTTTTTCTCTATGATGGATCAAGGGTGAAGGGAGAAGCTGACCCCACTAGGGAGGGAATTAATTACTTCTATCCACCTCAGGTAACTATCTGAATAGATAATGTATGCTGAAATGGAGCATGTCATTAGAAAATGTATATAAGGTTTTCAGTTTAAAATTTTTTTGTTTTAATGTTTTTTTTCAAAATTTCCAGGTCACTACCTATATGAAAAAAATAAACACCATAGAATGTGAGTGGGGTCGGAGTGGCTATCTTTTTTTTTTTCCAACGGATAAAACACATGCCTATTTAGTCTGTGTCCATTTTTACATGACCATTAGCTTTTGTAGACTGATGGTCCACAAAAAAAATATATATGTTCAAGTTTGATCCAATATGTAGACCAAACTCGCCCATAAAAGTGGATGGGTCCATGAAAAATACAGCACAAGGGTGTTACCCTGGGTGCGTCTGTGGATATTTTTCACTGACTTAGAAGCTTTGGGAACCTCCATTCATTATTTTTTTTTCTCATGTAAGAAAAATATAAGACGGTCATATAGACCAAAAACGTATCTCCCTGAGAATCTGCCCTCAGAACTTATTTTAAATAAAAGGGGGAGTTATCCGTGTGAGATATGTAGATCAGGAGAGCAGACTGTCAGTCATTACATGTCTCACACTGGTAACTCCCCGTTTCATTTACAATAATCTGCAGACATATTCCCAGGGAGATCTATGTACGGCCCAAAGATATTATCAGATCATTTATACAGTACAGACCAAAAGTTTGGACACACCTTCTCATTTAAAGATTTTTCTGTATTTTCATGACTATGAAAATTGTACATTCACACTGAAGGCATCAAAACTATGAATTAACACATGTGGAATTATATAGTTAACAAAAAAGTGTGAAACAACTGAAAATATGTCTTATATTCTAGGTTCTTCAAAGTAGCCACCTTTTGCTTTGATGACTGCTTTGCACACTCTTGGCATTCTCTTGATGAGCTTCAAGAGGTAGTCACCGGAAATGGTTTTCACTTCACAGGTGTGCCCTGTCAGGTTTAATAGGTGGGATTTCTTGCCTTATAAATGGGGTTGGGACCATCAGTTGTGTTGTGCAGAAGTCAGGTGGATACACAGCTGATAGTCCTACTGAATAGACTGTTAGAATTTGTATTATGGCAAGAAAAAAGCAGCTAAGTAAAGAAAAACGAGTGGCCATCATTACTTTAAGAAATGAAGGTCAGTCAGTCCGAAAAATTGGGAAAACTTTGAAAGTGTCCCCAAGTGCAGTTGCAAAAACCATCAAGCGCTACAAAGAAACTGGCTCACATGAGGACCGCCCCAGGAAAGGAAGACCAAGAGTCACCTCTGCTTCTGAGGATAAGTTTATCCGAGTCACCAGCCTCAGAAATCGCAGGTTAACAGCAGCTCAGATTAGAGACCAGGTCAATGCCACACAGAGTTCTAGCAGCAGACACATCTCTTCAACAACTGTTAAGAGGAGACTTTGTGCAGCAGGCCTTCATGGTAAAATAGCTGCTAGGAAACCACTGCTAAGGACAGGCAACAAGCAGAAGAGACTTGTTTGGGCTAAAGAACACAAGGAATGGACATTAGAGCAGTGGAAATCTGTGCTTTGGTCTGATGAGTCCAAATTTGAGATCTTTGGTTCCAACCACCGTGTCTTTGTGCGACGCAGAAAAGGTGAACGGATGGACTCTACATGCTTGATTCCCACCATGAAGCATGGAGGAGGAGGTGTGATGGTGTGGGGGTGCTTTGCTGATGACACTGTTGGGGATTTATTAAAAATTGAAGGCATATTGAACCAGCATGGCGACCGCAGCATCTTGCAGCGGCATACTATTCCATCCGGTTTGCGTTTAGTTGGACCATCATTTATTTTTCAACAGGACAATGACCCCAAACACACCTCCAGGCTGTGTAAGGGCTATTTGACCAAGAGGGAGAGTGATGGGGTGCTACGCCAGATGACCTGACCTCCACAGTCACCAGACCTGAACCCAATCGAGATGGTTTCGGGTGAGCTGGGCCGCAGAGTGGCCAACAAGTGCTAAGCATCTCTGGGAACTCCTTCAAGATTGTTGGAAACCATTTCCGGTGACTACCTCTTGAAGCTCATCAAGAGAATGCCAAGAGTGTGCAAAGCAGTCATCAAAGCAAAAGGTGGCTACTTTGAAGAACCTAGAATATAAGACATATTTTCAGTTGTTTCACACTTTTTTGTTAACTATATAATTCCACATGTGTTAATTCATAGTTTTGATGCCTTCAGTGTGAATGTACAATTTTCATAGTCATGAAAATACAGAAAAATCTTTAAATGAGAAGGTGTGTCCAAATTTTGGTTTGTACTGTATATAAGAAAAATGTGGATTTCTCTGGAATAAGACATCAGATCACCGATATCAAGGTGTTGTATAATTAAACTTTCTGTGACCTGCATACCCATATAGACGGCTTAGGAGGTTTGATCTTACTGATTGATTGATTCCCTTTGCCAAAAAAAAACTATTTGAAGAACGACTCCAGCCTTTTTTTTTCTTTTCCAGCACTGGAGTGGCGCTTTAAATGTAAGCCTTCTGCCCCCGTTCTTATTCTCGCCTTTTGGCGGCTTCACCTTTTACCGACACTGCACCATCTTGTGCCTGTAACTTCTGACTGGCCAGAAGTCACAAGAGCTCAACACAAGTCTATGAGAGCAAGAACGAGGCCAGAACAAGGCTGTCATAGACTTGTATTGAAAAGTGACCTCCGGTGTGCTCCATGAACATTGGAGCAGTCGGCAGGTGACTTTCCGCTGTAGACAGATGGTAGCAACATTGGAAAAGGATGAAGGCGGCTACAGGTGAGTATCAGACAGGGGGAGGGGAATTACATTTAAAGCACCACTCCAGCCGTGCAATAAGAAAAAACTGCAGTGGTGCTTTAAACAATAGGTAATTTTCTGATGGCTGAGAACATGTCTTCATGTGAACCTAATACATAATTGTGTTCATGAAAGACTTACTAAGCAGATGTGCACACGTTCAGTATTTGCAGCCGAAAAATTGGCAGCAAATACTGATGTGTTGGCGGGAAATATGTATGATACACATGTTTTTGCGTGTATTTTTTTAAAATGTTTTTTATCCTATCACCCATGACAGCACCTACAACGAGAGAGGGGATCCGCCCTTCCAGGACAGGAAACCTACAGAATAAAGGGGCGGCGCCTCTCCACCACCTCAGTTGGTTTCCTGTCCTTGAGGGGGAACCTTGTTAAAACGGCCGCAGAAGAAAGAAGAGAAGATTATTCCCAATGGGAGAACCTTAGACAGGCTTACCTGTTGAAGATCCGGATATGACTGAGCGGAAAAGCTGCTGTGGAACTGCGCCCCTATCTGGGTTCGGCAGATCCAGCTCTGCACGTCAGTGAGAGAGCAGCTGTGGACCTGCGCCCCTGTCTGGGGTTGGCAGCTTCAGTTTCATGCACCAGTGGAGAAGCTGCTGTGGAACTGCGCCCCTGTCTGGGTTCGGCAGATCCAGCTCTGCACGTCAGTGAGAGAGCAGCTGTGGACCTGCGCCCCTGTCTGGGGTTGGCAGCTTCAGTTTCATGCACCAGTGGAGAAGCTGCTGTGGAACTGCGCCCCTGTCTGGGTTCGGCAGATCCAGCTCTGCACGTCAGTGAGAGAGCAGCTGTGGACCTGCACCCCTGTCTGGGGTCGGCAGCTCCAGTTCCGTGCATCAGTGGAGAAGCTGCTATGGAACTGCGCCCCTGTCTGGGGTCGGCAGATCCAGCTCTGCACGTCCTTGAGAGAGCAGCTGTGGACCTGCGCCCCTGTCTGGGGTTGGCAGCTCCAGTTTCATGCACCAGTGGAGAAGCTGCTGTGGAACTGCGCCCCTGTCTGGGGTCGGCAGATCCAGCTCTGCACGTCAGTGAGAGAGCAGCTGTGGACCTGCGCCCCTGTCTGGGGTCGGCAGCTCCAGTTCCGTGCATCAGTGGAGAAGCTGCTGTGGATCCGCGCCCCTGTCTGGTATCAGCAGCTCCAGCTCTGCACATCAATGGGAGCACCTGTTGAGCTGCGCCCCTGCCTGGGGGTAGCAGCTCCAGCTTTGATCGGCGCACTATTGGAGGTGCCCCTGCCTGGGATTGACCACCCCAGTATTGCTCAGGCATGGACGGATGGAGGGGAACAGGCCTGTGACTTCTTCCAGCCTCCGAATCTGTACAGCTGGTGGTGAGTGATCTTCGTGAATGTTTACCTTGTTTATGGGGCCCTTTCCTTGTTATGGTTACTAGGAAAGGCTGAAGGATATTAGCGCAAAACTCAAAAGTGTGTGTGTGTGTGTGTGTGTGTGTGCGCGCGCGCTCTGTAAGACCCCATCTGGGCCAAGGGCATCGTGCTTTAAATTTGGCTTCAGGACGGAAGCTGGACCTTAGACCTCTAGGCTAAAGTTAGCCACATGTCTGGGCTGCACAGAGCCTCATGATTGGCCTTCAGAATTTACCACAAAAATGAGCCTTAATCTGCTCAGTAAATGTTAAACTAACACTGTGGTTTTTACTGTTGTCCTCCAGTCTGTTAACTCCATCCATAGGACGGCACATGGTGTTAATACAGCACATGGTCTCTGTGAAGGTCTGCTGTCCAGCTGCGTCTCATCAGTTGGCTCCTTCAGGTGGGGCTAGTCTGACAATTGAGATTTACCACCCAAAGGAAAGGTTTATCCTTCATTCAGAAGGATTGCTCTTTTAAATAAAAATCTGAGCGCAGTGCCTTATAAAGCCTCTTTGCGCTTTATATCACATCATAGTGCCTCACAGCACCTCTGGGCACATCATAGCGCTTCATAGCACATCATAGTGCCTCATGGCACATCATAGTGCGTCATAGCATAGCGCTTCATAGCACATCATAGTGCCTCATAGCGCCTCATGGCACATCATAGTATAGTGCTTCATAGCACATCATAGTGCCTCATAGCATAGCGCTTTATAGCACATCATAGTGTCTCACAGCGCCTCATGGCACATCATAGTGCGTCATAGCATAGCGCTTTATAGCACATCATAGTGTCTCACAGCGCCTCATGGCACATCATAGTGCCTCATAGCATAGCGCTTTATAGCACATCATAGTGTCTCACAGCGCCTCATGGCACATCATATTGCATCATAGCATAGCGCTTCATAGCACATCTTAGTACATCATAGCACGGTGCCTCATGGCACATCATAGCGCGGTGCCTCATGGCACAGCGCTTCATGTCACTTAATAGTGCCTCATAGCGCCTCGTGGCCCATAGCATAATGCCTCATAGCACATCACAGTGCCTCATGGCACATCACAGTGCCTCATGGCACATCACAGTGCCTCATAGCACATTATAGTGCTTTACAGTGCCTCATGGCACAGTGCCTCATGGCACATCACAGTGCCTCATGGCACATCACAGTGCCTCATAGCACATTATAGTGCTTTATAGTGCCTCATGGCATAGTGCCTCATAGCACATTATAGTGCTTTATAGTGCCTCATGGCATAGTGCCTCATAGCACTTCATAGCGCCTTATGGCTCTTCATAGCAGAACATATCATAGTGACTCATAGCATATCATAGTGCCTTATGGTGCATTCATAGTGCCGAATAGCGTCTGTTAGTACCTCATAGCGCTTCACAGTGCCTTTTAGTACCTAATGGGGCCTCATAGTGTCTCTCAGTGCTTCAGGGTGCCCCTGTGCCTTGTAGTGCTTTTATAGGGTGTCTGTGCCTCATAGTCCCTCTTTGTAAAGGTACTGGTTCCACAACTAACTTTATGTCTGACAAAACCAAGTTCAGCGACTGTAAACTGTGCATGGTAAGCTTACCGAATTCAGGGGGAAAAATATCCTAACCTCTATTTTGAGACCGAGGGTAGCAGTATTCCTGGCTGGTGCTCAGCTGGCTCGGTGGAATGCTGATTGGAGGCAGGTGACGAGCGCTTCCTTAGTTTTGAAGGTTAATAATAAACCTTGTAGGTTTTCACTATTAAAGGTAGGAGGCATCATGTAGTCCTCATACAGCCATTGTGGGTTTGGTCCAATCGAGCGCACTTTTCTTGCTTTTTACAGGTTGCACTGAAGTCGTAAACATTATTTCTGGTCTTGTCCAAGCTCTGATTAAATAGGACAGACCCTGACTTCTCATATACAGCTCAGCTAACCCAGCTTGATCAAACAAAACAATATTTATCCAGGGTAACCACTGATACTTGTGGAGTCTGGCCTGTGTCTCTGATTAGCTCCAAGACGCATACCATCTGCTCTGCTCTCCAGCAGTCTGACTAAGGTGAATGCCTAGCCTGCTCTGGTGCTTAGCTCTCCAGGGGCCCTAATCAAGACTTGTAAAGCTATTATTTAACCCAGTCCTACCTGGGTTTGCTACAACCCGAAGGGGCTGTTGAGATTCCTGAGAGTTAGATCATTGGAAATGGACTCTAGAAGAACTGCTAGTAAATCTGCAGTTCCAAATTGCGATATAGTAGTATAGGCGTTTAAGGAGGTATACAATCAGGTTCCAATTCACATGAAACATCAAATTTCCTGAGAATAGTTCTTGGCATAAAATGAGGATTTAGGCTTTCAGTTTGTGTCCTTCCATTCAGATGTTAATGAGCCTTAAGGCTTTATGGAGGATTATAGTAGTTAGGACAACTCGCATATCGAAGGAAGAGGCATTGACAAGAGTTTATCTCAACTATTTCGGGATTATGGGCAGATCCATCGAGTGCTGCAGAACTCACTGGGCAGTGAGTAAGCGTTGTTGTCTCCCAAGGTAGAATAAGGAGTCCTGCTATATGTCAAAATTAATAATCAGTCTGGCCACAACTCTGATCAAGGCAATATTGCTGTTAATAACTCTAATCTCATACATTCCAGTAGTAGCATGGTCACGGGTACACACCCGTGGGCTTCCTCTAAAGACCCGGTTCCTCTAACCTAAAGAAGCTTTAGGCAGTTTATAAGAAAGCTCCATTCATCTATACATGGTCCCCATGTAAAGGTCTTGTCATACAATGGAGTAGCTTTATCTTACATAAACCATTATGGAGGCACTCTGCCAAGATCCCTAATGACACTTATGTCTAATCAGTTCAGATGGCGAAGTCTCACCTTTTATCTTTAACAGCATCTCATATAAAGAGGAAGAGAATTGCAAGTGGACCTTTTTAGCCGTAGACTACTGGAACAGTGTCCAACCTTCATTGAATAAGCAAAGAATGTGAAAGTGAGCTTTGGATCTAGGCCCATTTTCAGTCCAAAGATGGCACCCTGGGATGTGAATCCAGTGTTTATGGCTGTAACAAGCCTTCGCTTGAACCCATGGATTCAGGGTCTTCACAATAAAGACTATTATCCCAGTGGCCCTGACTTCAGCATGGTAAGTTAGTGACATTCCAGCTTTTTCGGTTAATCCTTTGTTTATACAGATCCTAGAAGATGGGCCGGTTCCGGAGCTACTTTATCTTCCGAAGATAGCTTCCAATTTCCATAGAAGTCAGGAAATTGTGCACCCTACTTTCTGTGCTAATCCGGGGAATCCATGGCAGAACAATAAGAAAGCGGATGTCCCCATCAAGCATTATGTAAGGTTGCGATTCAGTCTTCACCTTGCACCTTCTATAGACACTATAGGCTTGATCTGGGATCCTCTGCTGTCCTTTCCTTTAGGAAAACTGTTCTACAGGCTGTGGTCCCACACTAACTTTAAAGTTTTTTCTCTGTAAATATCTCGTTGTAGGTGCTGTCATGGGTGATAGGATAACACTAAATTACTTACCGGTAATTTGTTTTTCCTGAACCCATGACAGCACCCTTATATTCCCTCCCATCACTGGTAGAAGTTGATCACTTCATTTCCTTCATGGTGTTTGATTCACGTGGTGTGTAGAAGGAAAAATCATGGGATATATAACTATTAAGTGGTGTCCTCTCATGCTCTGTAAACTGAGGTGGTGGAGAGGCGCCGCCCTTTTATTCTGTAGGTTTCCTGTCCTGGAAGGGCGGATCCCCTCTCTCGTTGTAGGTGCTGTCATGGGTTCAGGAAAAACACATTACCGGTAAGTAATTTAGTGTTTCATTCATTAGAATGGGCGAAAAACCCCTATATAATTGACAAACTGCTTCAAATCTGCAAGAAAAAAAATAAACCACACGTGCATGTGATTTCAGAAATCGTGATCACTCTGCTGGAACAGTAAAATACTGTGTTTTTCATGGCAAAAACACGCAGGGCAAACAGGACATAAAAAAGAACGTGTGAACATATCTTATTAGCTTTTTTTTCTTTATTTCAATAATAAAAGAGTCGCATTACTTGAGAACGGGCAGTATACTGTATGGAGGCAATCTTGTTTTTTCTTTGGATAGGTCATCAAAATGTAAGTAGTGCTCGGTCCTTGAAGAAGCCGTAGGCTGATAGGGACACAATCAGGGGGTGAAGGGAAGGATCTGCAACCACAGTGCAATGAGTATAATATGTAATTATGGGAAAGTATGACGCTGCCTTACAGCAAGGGGAAAGTAGCAGTGTGAACAGTGTTATATGTGGTGGCATTTAACTCCTATGTGTCCAGAACGTCACAAGTGGTACGAGAGGGATCTGCATATTTTACTGTCCCAGTTTTTATGTGCTCATTGCTTCCTGTGCTTTCCATCTTGTAAAACCTTACTTTATTATGTATCATTAATGCGGCCTTTCTACAGAAACAAGAAGAGCTTTTTCTTCCCAGCATGGCTCCACTGTAGTGACATTTCCAGATCTTCTTCTTTATCCAGTTAACAAAGACTAGACCGTAAAGATGAAGCCTTTCATTCCCAGAGGAAGCCTTGTGACATTCTGTAAGCTTCTGGGAAAACTGCTCATTCATGGCCATTACAGGCTTTCTATGTGGGTGGAATTCAGCGTGATAAATCCATTGCATGCACTGTTTGCCTGGTTTTCTAATAGTCCATTACTGTATCTGTTCATTCTACAATAAGTAGTTATTAATATGTGCACTAATGTGCTGCTCTTCTGTGCCTTCAGACCGCCATTGACCAGCAGGAGCTACTCTGCGGACAGATAGCAGGGGTTGTTCGCTGCCTCACTGAGATTTCCACTTCTCCGCCCAATCTTATCCGGCTGCGGAAACAAAAATTTGCGATTCAGGTGCACGGGGAATATTTGTGGGTAAGTATTATTAAAGGGAAGCTGTCATCAGGATTTACCCCTACTATTAGGAGCGCTATATAATCAGCTTCCTATCCTAATACCCTCTTTAATAATGGCCATATTAGCCCTAAACAAGCCCTACCAAATCCTCAATGAGTTAATTTGTACAAATGAAATGGAGAATCGTCTAATGGTCATTTTCTGATCTATATACTATGTTGTGAATAAAATATGGCTCTATGAGATTTCCAATCATTAATTCTGGTCTTCCTTGCATTTTACACAGCGTCCCAACTTTTTTGGAATTGGCGTTGTATTATTTTTTGCTTTCAGGATAATGTTGGACATTTCTCATGACGTCAGTCCCGAGTGTGGTTACATTTGCTCAAATATAGATCTGAGTAGTCTGAAATATGCGGTCCATAGAAACTGTTACAAAGCAAAGGGTTTCTAAAATCGCCACTTAGGTTTTACTCTGACATTTCCAGAAACCTATTTGAATGGATGGGTGATTTATATGTGGACGTTTCCCATAATTTGCACCACAGGTTTCATGGTACCATTCGAAATTGGTATTTCATCCTTAAAGGGGTTGTTTGGTCTAAAACTACAAGTCTACACTTTATGTGACTGCAAGCATGTGAATCCTCACATCGCGCACACTGTGCGCCGTGATGTATGTCCGGTGTCAGCGCCGAGAACAGTGGTCATTTGACCCCCAAGCATACACTTGCATTGAGCGAGGCCACATCCATCTAGTTGGATTGTTGCCCGGAGTATGCATATCGCATTTTGCAGACACATGACCAGCATTGACATTGGAGATTCCTCACACCGAGCTGTACACTATGTGAGGATTCACAAGTCTGCAGTCACATAGGGAGACTGCAGACTTATAATGGACAACCCCTTTAAATGAATGATCAGAGGGCTTACAACTTGGTTTTATAGCGTTTCTTTATCTTTGCACTCGTTTCTTTCAGGCACTCGGATGCTCTGTAGAGGTTTCTGATGTCACCTGCAAGTGTTTCTTGGAGGATCTTATAGGGCTCTTTCGGTTTTATAATGGACCGTTATGGCATGCTTATCGGGTAATTCTTAGCATAAGACCTGTTTTGTTTGTATTAGTGTATGATATAATGATTCTTCTAACCTTGAA
Source organism: Phyllobates terribilis (assembly GCF_046119375.1). Taxonomy (NCBI): domain Eukaryota; kingdom Metazoa; phylum Chordata; class Amphibia; order Anura; family Dendrobatidae; genus Phyllobates; species Phyllobates terribilis. The sequence goes on from NW_027370737.1 coordinate 33,089, forward strand.
ATTGCAACACCGAGAAGAAAAAGTCATGGAATTGTGGAATCAGAAGATGGATAGATATGTTAATGAGATGAAAATTATAAAAAAAAAATGGAAATAAAATTTTCAAAACATCTCGATATATTTAGTATAGAATATGAGTGTCATGCACAGAAATCCCCCCCCCCCCATTTACACACTTTGACTGCTATCAATGAGGTTATTTATGGTTGTATGGGGAATGTTCTGCCAAGCTAAATGCACTTGGGCACGTAAATTACCCAAATCCCCAGCTGGCAGCTCACTTTTGCAATTGCTGACCAATGATGTTGTTCTTGATAGGAGACAGGTCCAGCGATGGTTATGGTAGGACATTTAGGCCACACAGGCTGCTTACAGTAGCACAAGCTACATGCGACTTTGATGTTGTGTCGAAAAACGACTCTTGGGACACTTTGAAGAAATGGCTATATTACAGGTCCCACCACCAAACCAATGTAACACTTAGCTGTTTGTGTACCTGGAATGAAGACTACAAAGGACTGGTTGCTGTATATAATCCCAGGAGTAGGACTGGAGTGACATTCACTCATGAGACCATTGTCCACGTGGTCTCCAGTTCAATGTTTGGCTATCATTGGGTCCAAGGCAAAAAGCAGGA
>NW_027370738.1:0-33723 GCF_046119375.1 Phyllobates terribilis
TAAGCCTTTGAAAAGATTAAAGAGAAAGCAAAAATATTAGTGAATATAACTAAATACTTACAGCTTGACTAATGCCTCCGCATCCTTTTCTCTTTACCATGTTGTGAATCAATCTAATAAGCATGATGCAAATGAGTATTCATTATTATCAACACCCAATGGTCCCTATAGACATATTAATTAAAATAAGTGATCATTTAAAATTTCAATGAAAAAGGTTAATAAAACTTTATGGGATGGTTACCTAAAGTGATACGGTGCGACAAATATCTTATCCATCACATGTCCTTCCATAGATTTTGTAATGTAAGCATCCATTTGTTCGATGGTTTGAGTGGAAGGGGAAATTTGAGTACGAAAAAGAAATTTGATCATGTTATTCACAACCTTTGCATTGATTGTCAAATAAAAATCTATAAGATGTTTAAAGATGTTGTTAGGAGCTTTATCATGAATGATAACAAATTGTATTTTGCTAGAACTGACCTGATATATAATATTATGTGAGTGATTCCAACCTCTGGCCTATGGAGCCATATTTGAATCTCCTCCTTGCCAATTTCAATATCAGGATGGTTATAATGGAAATTTTCAGCATTTACCTTAACTTTTCGCATCATTGTAGTGCCATCAAAATCTTCTAATATCGATTGATATTCTTCCAATGAATTCCACTCTAATTCAGCTTCACCCGGACCAATGACAGATTCATAAGTCAATGTCTTTCCCTTGGTATACACTTTCTCTGAATCCTTTTTAGAGTGCTCGTTATCCTTATCAATAAAAAATGAAACTGATAGGTAAGACTCATTCTTATGGTCATTTTCACTATAACTTGCAAAAATTTGAACAAATAACAAATTGTATTAGCTATAGCAGCATCTATTTGAAATTAATCCTTGTTGTCTTCACTTATGCATATGCAATATGAAATCTGGAAGAATCTAGAAATCTAAAAAAAAAAAGGATAAATGATCATTGAGTATTTTTTTTCACTTACCTCAATGGGAAGCACAAGGAATTTAGGCCAAGCAATAAATTGTCCTATGGCTTCTCTGACTGTACGAACCTCATCAGTAGGACAAGGTACCACAACATCACCTTTTACAAGGGTGACGACTTCAACCTTCACATAACCACGGTCTAACGGACAATTATAAAGCACTGCAATGCTTGAAGAAGCATGATACTTCCCTCGAGCTACAATTTGAGATTGGTCTGGCCAAATAAATTACATGGTTGCCAGCCCTACATACAAAACTTCTTAATTTTATTTTTCAAAATAAATTGTAGTACAAACTTATAAGAGAATCACTTCTAGTATACTTACCATTTTTTTGATGTAATAGGGTCATTTTTTGAAGTTGAACAAGATGCTTTTCCACTTTGTGGAAAAGGAAGCTGAGGTGAAGGGGTAGATAACACATGCACCTTTTTGATGTAATAGGATGCTTCTCTGTAACCAAATTTGTAATAACTTCTTTTAATGCTTGTATCTCTGCCCCAAATGTTGTTTTCATGACCTTCATTTGATCCTTGAGCTTTGCAATTTCAGCTTGTTCATAAGTATTTACTTTGGATGAAGATGCTCCTTGATATCCTCATTGACAAAATTTGCTAATCGTGATATCTTGACCAACTCCTCTAACATGCCCCAGGTGCTCAGGCTTTCCTAATGCTAAAGCCAGTACATCTTTTTGTCCAGAAGTAGTAAGCTCTCCTGAAGCTTCTTGTTGCATGTAATGATGCTAATCCACAAAATAAAATCAGCAGCAAACAATCAAACATAAAAATCAGCAGAAATGAAAAAATCTACAGCAAAAAATCAACAGAAAATCATAGTGGAGTTAATTGGAAGAATATTGATTATGTATATATCGTGGAAAATTATTGAGAATACACTCAGCAAAAATCAAAACAAAGTATCATGGAAAATACAATTTATTAGTCATCTGAATATTATGATTATGTATATATCATGGAAAACTAGCAAACAATCAACATAATGCAAGCTTACGAGTTTTTCAACCACGGGCTTCGATTGTTCACTATACTCCCCATTTTTTTCGTTCTTGCTCTGACCCATAAAATTGCTTGAGACACGGTAGTAGAAGAATCGATTTTATGTTCAAATTTCTAAGATAAATTAAAAAACATGGTTACATCAATATATAAATCATAAATATAAATAAAAATTAAGTTATTTGAAAGGAGTTGTGTCGCAGTACTTACATATTCAGCCTGGAGACCAGCATAACCCTTGCGAGATGCGCAGTAGCTAAAATCATTTTTTCTGAGATTTTTCTAAATTTTTCACTCTTAATCTGGTATGTGTCAAAATTTATTAGTAAATAACTTAGATGAACAAATATATGTATTTATTGCTAAGACTTTGCTGCCAAAAACAATTCATACCTTGAACTCAGCAGATTGCCAGGTTTTAATAAATTATGTCCATTTTTTTGGTTTGAAGGTAATTCGAATAATAATATGTCCTCAAAATGAGGAAGCAGATCAGGGAAACAAGCACATAAGGGAGTCAAGGAGATAAGGGGGCATACATGGACAGACACACAAGCCTTCCATACTATGCCAAGAGCAAGGAGAATCTAGACATATCAAAAGTGACTAGTAACCAGGGCGGGGGAACACTATGCGAGCAGGGCAGAGTGCCCCGGGCCTCATCAAAACCTCCATGTGGTAAAACCCCAAAGGGGGAAAAAACCCAGCACAGAGGAAAGAGTACCCCTGAACCCCCTAGAGAGCCCTAACCAACGAGAATGGAAATCTATCATGGAGCAGTGTGTACACATGTATCAGAACCAAGCGAGTGATGACCTCCGCAGGTATGGAGTTGTCGTCGAAGATGAGGGCGTTCCTGGCGTGCCAGATCATGTAGACGGTAGCAGCAAGGGCATACACCTGGGCTTTGGAGGAGCAGACATTCGCAAGGGCGTTGCGGCGCACCCAACGGAGGGATCTCTGAAGAGTGGACAACATGCTCGGAAGGTGGAACTTGTTGCACACAACCCGCCAAACAATAGTGGAGAAGGAGAACTCAAAGAACAAGTGGTCATGGGTCTCGTAGTCAGAACCGCACAACCGGCAAGTAGGGTCGACTCTGAGGAAGGAGAGCATGTCGTAAGTCGAGAGCTTCCCGAGCGAAGCAAGCCAGAGGGTAAAGGAATGCTTGGGCGTGGAGTGCGCCGTCCACACAACCTTAGCCCACTTCACCACGGGTCTTCTAGGGCGGAGGGACTCGTACGCTCTAGAAACCATGAACCTGTCATCCACGCACTAATCCGCAAGGGTGTCAGGGAGACTCGCGCGCCACCCTCCCCCAGGCTACAAACCATTTCGTGAGCATGGACCATAGCCTTTATCAGGGGCGAATCGCGATAGTGAGCCATTAATCTTGTTTGATGTATGAGTCATACATGGAGGTTCAGTGTTAAGCTCACATGTTTCCTCGTCTTTTACATGCTTGCTACTCAAATCCTTTTTGGATGACCTCCATAAATCATTTGCTTTTTTCAGCACAAATTTCTTTTTGTCCATTGGAATATCAAAGTTCCCCTATATGTATGATACACAAGAAAGTTAAGGGAAATTACAAAGAATATTGCAACTTTACTAAAGATTGACATACTTAGACGAGTTCTTACCAATACTTCTTCCTAAATAGTATTTATCTTCGTCCTCGGAACCAATCTCCAGTTATCAACTGTGATAGGCACCCACTTTTTCACTACGGTGCCAATAAATGATGAAATTTTGATCCTATCTTTTCCTGTCGTATGCCATTTGGGTCCAGCTCTACTATAATTCGAGCGTCATCTGCAAAACCTTTAACAATATTCTTCAAATGTGAGGCTCCTCTAGTCTTTGGTTTTTTCTTTGGCGGTTTTTCAAGCTGATTTGCAACTGGTGGGTTGAAAACTTGCCTTCTTTTAGGAGCGAGCTGCATATGTAAAAAGTGATTAAATGTAAAATAAGTGAACATCTTTCAATTTTGTACAACTTAGGAACACTGAACAGCTTTCATTCTGTACAAAAAACATGTTTGCATTAATTCAGTACAAAAAACACAGTTCGGGAACAAAATAACATGTTTCCACTAAACTCTGAACATGTTAGACTTTAAAATCAGTACAAAAAACACACAAATCTGTAATTACTAAACCATCAAGTGTCTCTCCTTCTGTTACATCTTTATATTGGATCATTAAAGCAGTTCTAACCATATAGAATTCAGAAGAAGATATTACACTGCAAGTTTAGTGGCAGTGCAAGTAATAATTACTAAACCTGCAACTAATTTTCTTGAATACTTATGGACCATTGTCAATATTCCTAAGACTAATCAGGTTATTCTTCTCTTTACATAAAAAAGAAGATGAAAACAATTTGTTTAATAAAGTTGAAAACGGGCCTGCTCTTTAGAAGTATGGCAGAGATATAGAGAAACTTACCTGAGAGACAGAGGGTATGTAATTTAACTCTGCTATTAGTGCTTAAGAGGGTTTAAACTTTAAAGTGATATATTTTCTTTTTGTTTACAATCCTCAGAATACTCTGGGAGTGACTTACAAGCACTATGTGAGGAAGCAGCAATGATGCCAATTTGAGAACTTGGCCACAATATACTCACTGTCAAGGCAAATCAGGTGATCTTCAATTAATTTTTATTCGTTTTCATCTTCAGATGAGACGTGATTACTGATTTAGTATAAGCGTGGGTGTGATCAGACCCAGTCTACAGAAAAGTAAGTCGGAGGAACTTGAAAGATGGAATCAAGAGTTTGGCTCTAACTAATCTAAACTCCAGCAACTTCCTTGTAAATTTATGGTATGGAATATTTGCTTGCAACACCGCTACATTGGTAATAATAAAAAGTATGTGATCTATCATTCTATGTTTAAGGTTATGTCTTGGATGGATAAGAAATTGAACAAATAGCTATCGGAAGTATTTCTTACAGAGATGGTACACAGAATTCAATTTAGAGGAAGACATTACACTAAAGAGGAGATATTTTACATACTCCACTGTCTACTGCTACTAAGGGAAGTGTTTCTTACAGAGATGTGTTTTTAGTACTGATAAAATAAGTACAAAAAAACACACAAATCTGTAATTATTAAACCTGCAAGTGCCTCTCCTTCTGTTACATCTTTACATTGGATCATTAAAGCTGTTCTAACCATATAGAATTCAGAAGAAGATATTACACTGCAAGTTTAGTGGCGGTGCAAGTAATAAGGACAGTAATGGATTTAGTTGGAGATTTTATTTCATTGATATGTTATTTCTCTACAATAGATAAATGCAAAAGTAAAGGACAGATTGTACCAACTCTCAAGACCACGTACAACTAGCCACCATGAGAAATATATACACCATCATCTCAACCAGAAACATATGCAGCCAGTTCTTAGCATGAAATTTCCTACTGTTAAGATTTCAACTTCAAAGGCATCAAAATTGCCCAACTGTAACTAAAACTGATTCTTTCAAAAATATACACCATCATCTCAAGTTTTCAACCAAATATACCAATGACAAGTCCTTTCATTCTCTGGACTAAATAACACAGTCAGTAAGCTATACAAATTTTGTAGCAAAAAACAACACCAATTGCAAGCTGAAAAATAGAGGAAATTCAACTCTTCAATTGACAAATCGTTTCCTCTTTGTTAGATGAAGGACACTAGAGGAAGCGTCGTCCTCCCATGGTATCGTTTCATTAAGCCAAATGCCTTCCCCGTGATCTTCTCTATGATAAAATTTCTCTTGATTAGCATTATCGGGGGAGGACGGCAGATTATTTGCTGATGAACTTGTCTCCTCAAAGCCATCGTCATTATCATCTTTTTCGTCTACTTTACTCTTTGGTTTGAACAATACAATAGACCACTTAGGTTTGATGAGATCCGGAACATAGAGCACTTTCTTAGCTTGTTATGCCAATATAAACGGTTCTTGTTTGTAACCTAACTTATCAAGGGCGACTGAAATGAATCCCATACCATCAACTTCTACTCCACCATTTTTTTCAACCCACTTACACTTAAAAACAGGTATCTTCAAGTCTGAGGAGTACAATAATACCCATATGTGCTCAATAACACCATAGTATGACATGTTGGCATAAGCGAGCCTCTTGTCTTTTGCACTTGAAATGTGCATTGTTTGTGCATCCAATGTAAAACTTTTTTGCATGTGCATTTATCATCTCTTTTTTTGGTATAGAAAGTGAATCCATTGATAACTAATCCAGAATAGTTGAGCACTTGGTACTTTGGCCCCTTAGAAAAAAGCCTTAAACTTGATGATAATTCATCTTCGGCAAAAAAAAATTCTGCAATACGAGTTCGAAACCAATCAATGAAACTGCGGTTATGTTAAGTTGTAATCAGCAATTCACTCTTTCCAAATCTCGGATTTTGCCTCCTCAAGTTATCCTTGTGCTCTCTTGCTGCACTTCCTCTATGTTTTGAAGGACATACAAATGGGCTTGAATCCAAGATTTACGATCAATATTGACTTCTTTATACCCCAACGTACCTTTCCAATCACACACACTTGAATATTTAGATGTCAGCAAACCAATGGGTTCAAAATCAACGAAATATTCATTACAGAATTCAACAGCTTCCTCAACTATATATCGTTCAGCAATGCAGGCTTCCGGATGAGTTGGATTCATGACATATGCTTTGTAAACCTTCATATTGCGTTTGAAGCCCTACATCCAGTGGAAACTATATGGGGCACAAATTTCAATCTCTCTGACCAAGTGAACTGTCAAATGCACCATAGTGTCAAAGAACGAAGGTGGAAAATACATCTCTAATTGACACAGAATAAGAACAATGTCTTTTTGTAGTTGTTTCAACTCAACACGATAATGGACACTGCTGCAGATTTTCTTGAAGAAGAAACAAATATTGAAAATAACTTTTCTGACATGATTGGGAAGTATCGGACGGATTGCAGCAAGTAACAGATACTGCATATGTACATGACAGTCATGAGATTTCATCCCCACCAATTTCAAGTCTTTCGTTGACACAAGGTTGTTGAAATTTGTAGAGAACCCATCAGGAACATTGATATTTTTCAAAAACCCACACAATACTTCTTTTTCTTGCTTGGACAAAGTTTAGCACGCCGGTGGAAGATATGTACGCATGCCTCTTTGTTGGGGTTGTAACTCTTTTCTGAGGTTCATCGCCTTGTAATCACTTCGAGCATTGAGGCCATCTTTCGATTTTCCTGAATTCAGCAACATACCAATCAGACTCTCACAAACATTCTTCTCAATGTGCATTACATCGAGGCAATGTCTTATTAAAAGATCTTTCCAGTACGGAAGATAAAAAAATATGGACCTTTTCTTCCATCCATCAACAACTTCTCGCCTACGTTCACTCTTTTTTCCTTAGGTGACATTTAATTCACTTACAATATTCAACACCTCATCTCCACTTAAAGGTTCCGGAGCTTTCTCTGTACAACATTGACAATTGAAAGGATTACAAAGTCTCCTATACCTATGATCATCGTCTAGGAACCTACGATGTTCACGATAAACAATCTTCTTGCTACATGGTAAGTGAAAAGAATCTGTCTTAACGTGACATCTCAGGCATCCAGTGTATCCCTTTGTAGTATATCCAGCCAGATTACCAAGCGCAGGGAAATTACTTATCGTGCAAAATAACATAGCTCGAAGGCGGAAGTGCTCTCTACAGTGTGCATCAAAAACTTCAATACCCATTGTCCACATGTCTCTCAAATCTTCAATAAGAGGTGCCAAGTACACATCAATATCATTTCCTAGTTGATTTGGCCCCGAAATCAACAAAGACAACATCATATATTTGTGCTTCATGCACAACCACGGAGGCATATTATAAATCGCTAATACAACTGGCCATGTGTTGTGGGTTGTGCTCATATTTCCAAAAGGGTTGATGCCATCAGTGGAGAGAGCTATATGAAGGTTTCTTCCCTTATATCCAAATTGAGGATGCAATTTATCAATAGTTTTCCATTGCAAAGCATCAGCTGGATGTCGAATTTTACCATCATTTATTCTTCCATCTACATGCCAAGTCATATTTTTTGCATCATTAGAATTACCAAAGAGACATCGAAACCTAGCCTTTATTGGAAAATACCAGAGAACCTTAGCAGGAGAACCATTGTCCTTGTATCGAGATTCACCACAATCAGGATTCGGAAACCTTTGAAAACGTTCATACTCCTTTCTATACAAAATGCAATCATTTGGACAAGCATGTATCTTCTGATAGTCCATCCCCACCGAGCATAAAAGTTTTTTTGCTTCATATGTACTACTAGATAGACAATTGTCCGTTGGAAGAATTTCCTTAAGTAACTCAAGTAAAACCGTAAAACTCTTATCAGACCACTCATTATCAACTTTCAAATTATACAACTTCATAATCGCGGTAATTTTAGAAAACTTAGAGTAGCCATCATACAACGGCTTCTTTGCATCAGTAAAATATTCCTCAAACATGTATGGGCGGTCTATGAGAATCTACTTAACGTCGCATATCATATCATCAATTCGATCACCTTAACAACTATCAAAGTCCTGAAATTCTTGAGCATCATAACTAGTATACTGAGTTGGTGCTTTCTCACCGTGTCGTATCCATACTTTATAGTCAGCGTTGATCCCATCGCAAATTAGGTGATCTCTACTAACAGTTGACGTGAGTGACTTTGATAAATCACACTTCTTACATGGACATATTATTCTAGCAGGATCAGCTACATGATCAAGAGCAAATTTAATGAATAAATCCACCCCATCAACATATTCAGCCGAAAAACGAGTTGCAGTCATCCATGACTTATCTAATATTCTATATAATATAAAAAATTGTAATTAAAAATAAATTGTTTGGGAACTAATTTCAAATGACAAAGAAAATGTTTTATCCACGTCAGAAACAAAGCGTCAAAGGTCAAGGAACACTATCATAGTAAAAAATTATTGACAAACCAATGCACAAAAAACACGCTGCAGGAAAAACACACCCAGCTAACATAAAATAAGGAAATTAAAATTTTCACCTTCAACAAAACCAACAGAAACACCCATAGTTAATATACAGGCTGAATTAAGTTTTAACCATCATCAAAATTACTTGTTCATACAATGGCTAAGTACAGTTTCAAGAATAAAAAAGCTTTATATGTAAATATAGACATAACGTGAGCTCAGAACAACAATATCTCACTCCATTGGATAAGGCAACCTTTTCATAAAAGCTAAAACGATTTGACCCTTAGAGCCATTTATGAATTTTATTACAAGAATGGAAAGAGGTATAACCTGAAGAGATATATTCCAAGGGCAGTAGTGATCTCATGTATTACAAAAGTCGCAAAATGCAAGTACAGTACACCTGATATTCATCATTGACATACTTATAATAAGAAACATATTTTGTAGATAATGGTTGGGTGACCCATAACAATAATCATGATCAATGAAATACAAGGAAAAAACATGCAAAACAATCTAGATTGATATTTATGATCAGTGTCCAATAAAAAAGTTTATGATCAGTGTCCAACAAAAAATCAGTCCGTAATTTTGTCCTAGATGAATATAATATCAATGATCTACAAATTCCAGTGAAATTTAAAAAACATTGGTCCAAATAATCAAATAGTAAGAACATTACAAATACGAGATATAGTAGCGACTGTGATTGAAAGAAGCAAGAGATTCTGCAATAAAGCAACTGAACACTATATCATGGATTTTGCTGAGATTATTTTAATCAGCCACCCATATTACATTTTTTCATTAGTTTTTTAAATAAGAAGATCAAAGACATGGAAAATAAGTTCAAACAAGGATTTTGCTGAGATTATTTCTTTTTCTATACTTACTGCTAATGCTAATTAGCCGCCCATATTACGTCTTTTCATTAGTTTTCAAGGTAGGAAACTTGTTCAAAAAACTTTCAAGTAAATTAAGCAATGGCCCGTTTCTAAACAATCTCTACAAATTAAAAGAAAGAAAAAAACTATAGCACTACAAGCAATTCAGCTAAGCATGACATGGTTCATTCCTTACCACAAGACTCACAAGATCTCCAACCCGCTAAATATTGATGAAATGTATCACAAAACTTTCCTTCTTAAAAAACAGAACTGTAATTGCAAAACAGCTCCAGAGTTACAAACCAGCTCAAGAGATAAGACAAATCATTCATAGTAAAATACGGGATTACGAAATAGGTCAATATTAAACGTCCGACACCAAAATCTAAATCCTCCAACCCTTCATGTCATTCTTTGTAGATGCCACATCACTTTCTTAAAGAATTGCTATAGCACTTCCTTCGACTTTTGAAGGAGGGTATAAACAATAGAAAATTCATAAACTGTATCCATGATTGGTTTACCACAAATAAAAATTATACCACTCCCTTAGAGAATTGCTTATAGCACTTATGATCTCTGAACAGCCACACGACAATAAATCTAACACATTCGGTTATGATAGAATTAGTGAAGACGAAAGGATGAACAGGTCAGAACCATGAAGATCGATAAAAAAGGAGAAACTGACAGTAACAGAGGATGAAAATCCAGATCTCAATCGCAAATGAGGGAATCAGTGAAGATGAAAGGATGAATGGGAATCAGTGACATACCTTATTAGGCGTTGAAGATGAAAGGATGAATGGGAAAGGTGAATGATCTGCGTTGAAGATGAAAGGTGTTGATTGAAGAGAGAGGTAAAGCTGCATTGGATGCGTTGAAGAGAAAGGTGAAGCTGCATTGGGCGTTGAAGGTGAAGGCGCTAAACCTAAAGACAAGTAGCGCTCATTTTTTTCTTTTTAATTAAAAGAAATAAAAACAACTACTCCCTCAAAAAATAAAGACCGGATCTCTCTTATAAATAAAGCCCAGATATTCTAACGGGAGTTGGAGGGAAATTTTAAGGGAAGTTAAGAGCCCGGATAGTTAAAAAACCCGGGCTGTAAAGTTGAGTACATGAAGGTGATGCCTATGTGTTTAGACCGGATGTCAACTCATATATCTGGGCTAATACGTTGCACCTATAAAACAGCCCGATCAGATTGTGTCTATTGCAACAATTCGACCCGGATAATCAATCCGGGATAATAAAACACGGGCTAAAATGCAATTTGTGTAGTAGTGATGTGGTGTAATTAATGGCTATTAGGGGAGTCATTTAGTGTTTTTTGACACTACGAAAATTATAGTATACTAGAAGGTTATGGCCCGTGCAGCACTGACTCTAGTGAAGACTCGAATAAAGTTTGTAATTTGCGTTTATTATATATTTTCTATAGTGTATCATTAGTAATTCATCTATGTGATTTTATGCTATACTTTGTTGTTGACATGAGTACACGAGTGTAGATGATAATTTATTCCTATTACATTTTTTCTATAGTGTATCATCAATACATCTTCTATGTGATCTTATTATTATACTTTGTTTTTATTTGTTACTAATGAACTATTTTTAATTATCTCTATATATTTTTACTTTTTGCAATAAAGGATTTAGATATATGTACTCTCTTATTTATATAGTTGATTTATAATTGTAGAAATTTCGAACTACATTATAACTACATATTCTCTATATGGAATAATAATATAAGAAAAATGCTATATGAATATTATTAGTCTGGTTTTAGTCGAGCTATATTTCGAACGGTCCAATAACCCTATATCTAATTGCATCCAAGAAAATGGTTTCTCTAAAGAATAATAATACATTAAAAATATTATATGAAAATTTGTTGTCTAATTTTAGTCGAGCTCAAGAAAATGATAATCATTTAGTTTTTACATAGATATAAGAGGGTTTGTATATGTAACTCAAAATAATTAATGGTGTATTTAGTGTTTTTTCTCATTAGCTAAGTGGTGTAATTAATGGATATTAGGGGAGTCATTTAGTGTTTTTAGACACCCCTAAGATTATAATATAGTAGAAATTTGTTGTCCGTGCTTTGCACGAGCCTTATGTATGTCAATATTTTAGCTTATGTGATGAGGTTGATTTATATCTCATGTAGGTCTAATTCTGATTTTTGTCATACAATGTTTTTTTTAGATTGATTACTAGTCATTTCTTTTTTAATTGTGATTATTAGTGTTGTCTTAGATGTATTTTTACTCATTAATAGATTACGCCAAAGTAAATGCGTTCTAGTGTAAGTATATTATTATTCATTTATATTCTTTTTACTTTTAGGTCTTGATTATTAGTGTTTTTTTTAGATTGATTACTAGTCATTAATAGGACATTTAGTGTTTTTTAGAACACCCAACTTTATATATTCTTTTTACTTTTAGGTCTTGAGTACTAGTCTTTTTTTAGATTGATTATTAGTCATTAGTAGGACATTTAGTGTTTTTAAAACACTCAAGTTTATAGTATATATATTTTTACTTTTAGGTCTTGATTATTAGTGTTTTTTTAGATTGATTATTAGTCATTAATAGAACATTTATTGTTTTTAGAACACTTAACTTTATAGTAAATATATATATACACTATACTATGCTATATAGGATACTAGAAGGTTTTGGCTCGTGGTATAGTGAAGACTCAAATATGGATTACAATTCGTCCCTTATTATATATTTTCTATAGTGTATCATTAATAATTCATCTATTTGATGTTATTATTATACTTTATTGTTGACATAAGAACTCGAGTGTAGATGATAATGCGTTTCTATTATATTTTTCTATAAAGTATCATCGATGCATCTTCTATGTGCTCTTATTATTATACTTTGTTTTTATTTGTTACTAATGAACTATTTTTTGTTATATCTATATATTTTTAGTTTTTACAATAAAGGATCTAGATCTGTGTACCTTATTTATAGAGTTGATTAACAATTATAGAAACTCGAATTATATTACAACATATATTTTCTATAAAGAATAATATTATAATAAAAAATACTATATAAATATTATTAGTCTAGTTTAGTCAGCTACATTTTGAACGGTCCAATAACCCTATCTAATTGAACCTAAGAAAATAATTTTTGTGAAGAATAATAGTACAATAGAAAGTACTATATGAATATTAGTAGTCTGATTTTAGTCGAGCTATATATTTCGAACAATCCAATAACCCTATCTAATTGAGCCCAAAAAAATGATAATCATTTACCTTTTAGATATGTAAAAGGGTTTATATAAGTAACTTAAAATAATTAATGACGCATTTGGTATTTTTATCATATATTAAGTGGTGTAATTAATGGCTATTAAGGGAGTCATTTAATGTTTTTTGACACTTCTAAAATTATCATATATAGGATAGGATAGGATATATAGATATTATATATTTTTATAATGTATCATTAATAATTCATCTATGTGATGTTATTATTATACTTTGTTTTTAACATGCAGACTCGAGTGTAGACGATAATTTGTTCCTTTTATTTTTTTTCTATAGTATATCATCAATACATCTTCTATGTGATCTCATAAGTTTACTTTGTTTTTATTTGTTACTAATGAACTGTTTTAGGTCACCTCTATATATTTTTAGTTTTTTGTAATAAAGGATCTAGATTTATGTACTCCCTAATTTATAGAGTTGATTTATAATTATATATTTTATGTAAAGAATAATAATACAATAAAAAATATTATATGAATATTATTAGTCTGGTTTTAGTCAAGCTATATTTGAAAGGTCCAATAACCCTATCTAATTGAGTCCAAGAAAATGATTTCTATAAAGAATAATAATACGATGAAAATACTATATGAATATTAGTAGTCTGGTTTTAGTCAAGCTGCATTTGGAACGTCCAATAACCCTATCTAATTGAGTCCAAGAAAATGATTTTTATAAAGAATAATAATACGCTAAAAATACTAAATGAGTATTAGTAGTCTGGTTTTATTCGAGTTACATTTAAAACGGTCCAGTAACCTATCTAATTGAGCTCAAGAAAATGATAATCATTTACTTTTTACACATATAAGAGGTTTTATATAAGTAATGTACATTTAAGTGTTTTTATCATATGCTAAGTGGTGTAATTAATGGCTATTAGGGAATCATTTAGTATTTTTTGACACCCGTAAAATTATAATGTACTAGAAGGTTGTGGACTGTGCTTCACACGGGCTATGATGAATACAGATTATAACTCGTCCTTATTATATATTTTACATAGCATTCATCTATGTGATATTATTATTATACTTTGTTGTTGACATGAGGACTCAAATATAGATGATAATTCATTCCTATTATATTTTTCTATAGTGTATCATCAATACGTATTCTATGTGATCTTATTATTATACTTTGTTTTTATTTGTTAATAATGAACTATTTTTTATTATCTCCATATATTCTTACTTTTTGCAATAAATGATCTAGATCTATGTACTCCCTAATTTATAGAGTTGATTTATAATTGCAGAAACTAGAATTATACCAACCATATATTTTCTATAAAGAATAATAATACAATAAAATATAGTATATGAATATTATTAGTTTGGTTTTAGTCGAGCTAAATTTTGAATGGTCTAATAATCCTATCTAATTCATCCTAGGAAAACGATTTCCACAAAGAATAATAATACAATAAAAATACTATATGAATATTAGTAGTCTACTTTTAGTCGAGCTATTTCGCAGAGTCCAATAACCCTATCTAATTGAGCACAATAAAATGATAATCATTTACTTGTACATATATAAGAGAGTTTGCATAAGTAACTCAAAATAATTAATAGTGCATTTAATGTTTTTCTCATATACTAAGTGGTGTAATTAGGATTTATATAAGTAAATTAAAATGATTAATGATGTATTTAGTGTTTTTTAATATACTAAGTGGTGTAATTAATGGCTATTAGGGGAATTATTTAGTGTTTTTTAACATCCCTAAAATTATAATAGATAGGATAAGATAGGATAGGATATAAGAAAGTTTACATAAGTAACTCAAAATAATTAATGGTGTATTTAGTGTTTTTTTCATATGATAAGTGGTGTAATTAGGATTTATATAATTAAATCAATATAATTAATGCTGTATTTAACGTTTTTTAACTCAAAATAATTAGTGCTATTAGGAATGATATAGATAGATAAGATAGATTAGGATAGGATAGGATATAGGAAGGACTAGTCAATCTAGCAGGGGCCAATTTTTTCTCATTTTCCCTCTTTGATTATGATCATTAAGGTCCGTGATATACATAAGGTCCGTGCAAAGCATGGATATGTTGGTCAATGTTTTATCTTATGTGATGACGTTGATTTATATTTTCTATACTCTAATCCTAATTTACTTCACATAATGTTAAATAGGTCTAGTTGTAATCATTATAAATGTCTATATATGTTATACACAAACGTCTATTTATATTATTGCACAATGATAGTGAAAATTTAAAAGAATGAAAATTTAGCAACAAGTAAAGGATTAGATGATTGAGGTTATTACTTGAGCAGTTAAATTGAGTTATTGAATTAACCATCTGAATTAGCTATTGAGAAACTATTTTAGAGGTATACATTGACTGAGTTATCCATCGTAGGAGGAAGTCGTTAAGTTCTGTAATGTCATATTAAATGTGGGAAGAAGTCATTAAGTTTTGAGAAGCAAGAATAAATGTGGGAAGAAGAAATATTAAAATAAATGATGACATGTGTGAATGCAAGTATTAATAGTCATTTTGTATCATTTAGTGTTTTCACTAAGAGGTTTTTGTGTTTAACTACCCGCTAAGTATCGCATATTGGACTTAACCACCCCTTAAATCACTATTTATTTTTAACCACCCAAAACTTGTGCTCCGTTAACCATTCACCACTCAAGCGCCTCTGTCGTCCACTTTTCCATCCATATGTGTTGTTTACAATTTTGCCTCATTTTTTAAAAACTTAAGGGCTTTTTAGTCATTTGGTCAAACGTTCTAATTCTACCACGAGATTTTCACGAGAAACTCAAGTTTTGTTGTTTAACCTTTTATTCTTCGTCATCCCCGAAGGCGATAACACTCCCCTCTCTCTCGCATCCGATTTCTTCATTGTAGGAGTGTTCTATGAGTGGGTTTAGGGGTTTCGAAAGGTAAGGACTCATAATCCCTCTTTATTTCATCGATTTTCATAGGATTTATGGGTTTCGAAAGAAATTAGGGTTTATTTGGGGATTTTCGCAATTTTGATTGCGATTTAGAAATCAAATTTGATGGGGTTTGTTGTTGAACACAGGTGGTAGAGGTGTAATTTTTGGCGAGGATCGAGCATTTGAAGAGGTTGGAAAGCTTCTTATTGTAGAATGAGGTGTTTTGCTCAGGTTCACTGTCAGCTACGAAGGATAGTAAATGCTACTGATTTCTTTGTATTTGGTTTGAAAGCTTGTTGATTGTAGATGAATTATATGGTTGGAAAACATTGAAGCTTTATTGTTGAATTTGGTTGGATTGTATTATATGTGAATGAATTAAAATGAGATGAAGTATATGCTGATTTTATAATTTTTTTAAAGTTTTTTTTGAATCTTTCTCTGCACTTCAAAACAATTGATGGCCCATGTGTCTTTGCTTTGTTTTGGAGACTTTTCTTTGCTTTGTTTTGGAATCTTTTATGACTCTCTTTATGTCTTCTTACTGATATCATGATTGGTGTGCCTTAAAATATTTTTTTTTATTCATTCCAGATGAGTATCACAATTAAGTTCATGTATGGTGGTAGCTTTTATCTTCGATCAGAAGTATGCCATAATAAGTTAAGTTATAAGAGGAAATCAGTGTATAAGCAGAACAATGTTGATCTAGATTTGCATAGTTTGATAGAGTTAGATGCATTTATGAAGGAAGGAGTTGTAGTTGAGAATGTTAGAGAGATGTGGTTGTTAGTTGAGCTTTAATCGTCTTGTTAAAGCTTAATCTATTTCTCTTTATTTTGATGATAACAAACTAATATGTTTAATCTCTTAGTGTTTTTTAAGCCTTCCAGGTCATTGCCATATTCGTAAGGATGCGCTTAAGTCACTTAAAGATGCGCTTGACTGGTCACAGTCGCGCTTAACACCAAGCGGAGAAAGTAAGTTTCGCAAACGGTGTTTAATAAATCCATTCAAGACCAAGAAGTAAGAGTGATCGAGCTTCGAGGGCGTAGAGACGCGCTTGAATGAAATTGAAGAAAGTTGACCACGAGGTTCCACTGAAGCTTAGGGTGCGCCAGAGCACAGAAGAACAAATCCACACGCTACGAAGGCTGGTAAAGCGGGAGAGTGCAAGTTGTGTGCACAGGAAGGTGCGAGAAGAACTTTACACTCTTTGGGACGCTACTCCAAGGATCGCCAGCGTGGCAGGAGTTTGTTAGAGCTTGAAGCACACAGATTGCTTATGTGGCGTGGATCAACACATGAAGAACAAAACCAATTCACTCCAAGCCGTTGATTAATTCTGGTGAAGTGATCAAGGCACCCGGATTGATGAGGTGGCATTGTGCTTAGTCTTTGTTTGTTACACGAATTGAGTTATAGGTTTAGCTTAAGGATTTTGTATAAATAGAGTACTATTGCATTCACTCTAGGTATTGCAAACCGAGAGAAATATAGGAAGCTAGAAAGAGCTTAAGAGATATTTCGTTTGTAATCAGAGAGTGTTGAGAGTGCCTTCTTGTTCTTCAGAGCTGAACTCAGAGTATTGTAAAGAGAGTGCTTACGAGTGAGCTTCAAGTGTTAAAGCGAGAGATTGTAATCCTTTCTTAATCAATACAAGTGTAGTGGTGAGTTTTATCCCGAGTCAGCTAGTGACTTAGGGTTCTCACCGTTTGGAAATTCTTGTGTGTGCAAATATAGGTGCGCTTTAACAACTTAAAGCGCGCTTTATTGTCTGTCTAACCTTTTCCGCACTTAAGGACTTTAGTAAATTCATTACTAATAGTTCGTCATAGGTTAAGCGCAAGCCAAGCATTCAAAGCGCAATTGAATCCTTGTTAAGCGCATCTAAGGCTTAATGCACCTTAGTGACAGCGAACAATAGCTGATCATACATGTGTTTTCTAAAATTGGTATCAGAGCTACAGGTTAGCTATTCTCACTAATCCTTTTACAAGTTCAAAAGGATTCTCAAGTCTAGAACAATGGCTAGTTTCAACCTCGGCATTTCTCTCGCCAAGCCCCATGTCCTTGTTGAAGGCGAACTTGAATGGTGGCTCACAATGACAAAGAATTACATCCAGCAGACGGACTACCAGTGCTGGAAGATTATTGAAAAGGGAGATGAGAAGATCTCCGAAACGGATGACTCAAAATGGGAAGCAAAGAGTACCAACTGATGGAGAAGAATGCTAAAGCACGACAGCTCATTCTTAATGCTCTTTCAAGGAAGACATAGACAAGGTAATGTCCCTCCCCACTGCCCAAGCCATGTGGAAAGCCATCATAAACATGCACTCAGGTAGTGATGACATGAAGGAAAATCGTATCTTTGAGCTTAATCGCGAATTTTGCTCCATTCGAATGGGGGAAAATGAGCTCGTTTCTGATTATCATTCTCGGTGTCAAATCCTCTATGACAAGATGCTTTCTGCTGGAATGGAGAAGAAAGCTTGGGAGTATTCTATGGCGTTCATTCATGGAGTGAACTCAAAGTATACAACCCTCAAGCAAATTCTTCTTCAGTCCAAGGAAACTCGAGAATTGCCTATCTCTGTTCTTGCAGGGAAATTCAAAGTGCAGGAAATCAAGAACAACGAGGAAAAGCACTCAGAACAAGAGAACAAAGGAATGCCGCTCAAGTTATCTCGTGTTCTCCAAAAGCTTGAAAATGATGATGAAGGAGAAAGACGACGATGATAGGGACGTTGCTATGATGACCAAGCTCGTGAAAAAGTTTTTCAAGAAACAAGGCGGTCTCAAGCGCGACTCTACCTATAAGCAGCGCGACCTCAGGGATTTCACTTGTTTCAACTGCAACGAGAAAGGTCACCTTGCAAAAGCGTGTCCTCATCCAAAAGTGAATCCAGGCTCAAGCTCAAAACAGCCCCCAAACAAGCGTTCGTCACGCTTTAGGGAGAATCTGATGAGGATTCGGAAGATGGAGCGCAACCTGACGTGTGCTTAATGGCTGGCGCCGCATCTGACTCAGACTCTGGCTCTGAGATTGAGGTAAATGATCTGAACCTTGACATTCTTCCCAAGCGCAAATCTTATCCTCCTTCTAAAAGAGCTTATGGTTCAACATAAGTCTCTAGCAACTGATGCTAGAGCACGGCTTGTTGAACTTGATAATGCTAAGGAAGAACTGGTTGAGCTTTCCAAACATTTATATGACAGAACCACACTCCTCTCTAAATCTTGTGAACTTTGTCATGGTAAAGGGTTGGAAAGTAACTCTGTCTCAACTAAAGATGTTAAGCTTGATCAGATCATATCAAAGCTTGATGTTCTTACTAAATTAGTGGAAACAAAGTCTGTCCCTCAAACAGGCTTTATTAAAGCTAGACCTGGATTGGGTTATGACCCCCAAGAATCTTCCTCTTCCACCATTCCTCCTCAAGCAAGTGAGTTATCTTCTAAGTTCAAATCACTTGAACAAGACCTAACTGCCTACAAGAGTGAAAACTCTCATTTGAAGAGCAGAATAAAGGTACTTGAGGAACAACCTTCAGAAACCAAAGAGTGGTTTCGTGGGGAAAAAGCGCATCATTTGTATAAGAAACAAGCGCATACCCCAACTCAGCCTCCCGTCTTACAAAAGAAAGAACCATTTAGACCGGGAAAGGGCAAGTATGGTTATGTAAGAGGTAACCATTACTGTACCTTTTGTGGTCAAAATGGACATGATAAGCGTGAGTGCAAGGACCTGAAGGTCCTTAAGAGTAGGCCCTATAAGACAATGGCTAAAAATAAGGGCAAGCGTACACGTATTCAACAGTCCTCTGTTGAGCACGGTTGCGCTTCTGGACACAGAGGTGCGCTTCGTCCAGCGCGACCTCACATTGTGTTAGATCTGAACGATCCTAGCTATTATGAGCCAATTCAAAAGACTAGCTCTGAAATAGCTATGTCTAATATTCCCACGAAGCGCAAGCTTCGATGGGAGATCAAAGCTTGATCTCTACTTTTGCAGGTTGGGATGAAATGTAGGTGGTATATCGACAGCGGTTGCTTGTGCCACATGACGGGTGATCCACAGTTACTACTTTCATTCCAAGATAAGGAAGGAGGCAGCGTCTCCTTCGGTGACAAAAAGCAAGGGAAGATCATTGCTAAAGGACAAGCGCATCTCAACAATGCCATTCATATAGGAGATGTAAACCTAGTAGAGAACCTTCGGTTCAATCTACTGAGTGTAGCACAACTATGCGACCAAGGAGGTAATAAGGTATGGTTTAGTACAACTGAGTGTGCAGTGGTCAGTCCTGAACAAGAGGCGCTTCTAAAGGGCAAGCGCATAGACAACACTTACCTCTTCGACCACTCCTTCTCTCCTAAGCGCAACCTTTGTCTAGCTACACTCACTGAAACGACAAATCTTTGGCACAAGAGAATGGGACACGCAAGTCTACATCTACTCAACAAGCTTCAGTCCAAAGATCCTGTTCGTGGTCTTCCTCGCATCAAGGTGGAATCCATGACTTCATGCTCAGACTGCTCAAAAGCTAAAGCGACTCGTAGCTCCTTTCCCTCTAACAAGGTAGTGCAGACTAAAGCTCCCCTTGAGCTTCTCCACATGGACTTATGTGGACCACTACGAACGCAGAGTAAAGGAGGTAATCGATATATTTTTGTAATAGTTGATGATTATTCTCGCTATACCTGGACTCTTTTCTTGAAACACAAGAGCGAAACCTTTGCAAAGTTTCAAGCTCTTGCGCTTTTACTGGAAAAGAAGCTAGGGCTCCCCATTTGTTCAATTCATTCTGACAATGGAACTGAATTCAAGAATGGTGAGTTCTTATCATTTTGTGAGGATAGGGGTATAGACCATAATTTCTCTACTCCTAGAACCCCTGAGCAAAATGGTGTGGTTGAGCGCAAGAATAGGACACTCCAAGAGATGGCACGTACAATGCTACTCTCTAGTGGTGTCGCTTCACACTATTGGGCTAAAGCTGTGAGCACTGCATGTTATATAACTAACCAGGCCTTCTTAAGGCCTATTCTTGAGAAAACTCCCTATGAACTGCTTAAAGGGCGTACACCGAATTTCTCTCACCTAAGGGTGTTTGGTTGCAAGTGCTACGTCCATAACAATGGGAGAGATCTTTTGGGTAAATTTGATGCTAGAAATGACGAGGCTATCTTCCTTGGATATGCACCTACTAGTCAAGGATATAGAGTACTCAACCTGAGAACTCAGAGGGAAGAAGATAGCATCCATGTGAAATTCAATGAAGGAGAGCTTGAAAGTGTTCCAGGAATCAACGATGATCCATTTTCCAGTCATGATCTACTTCCAGCTTCTCTTCCCAGTCCTCAAGCGCAACCTTCTATCCCTTCTTCAGGTATGGAAATTGACGATGATGATGGTGGAAGATGCGCTTCTCAGCCCTTGGCCACAGAAGCATGCATTCCCAGTGAAGAAGCAAATCCAGAGGACAACACTCAGAATGTAGATCATGGAAGTGGCCCATCCTTTGACGTTCTTGCTCCTCCTTCACCTCTTTCTCCAGGTCAGGTAACTCCCTCTGTTACTTATTCTACCCCTTCTAGCTCTCAAGCGGGACCTAGCAATGGTGAAGCGCAACCTGGAAGTCCTCAAGCGGGACCCAGTGGCCTTTCTGGTGGTAGTGAAAGCTTGTCCAAAACCACAACGATGAAGCTACCAGACAATACAGAGGTCACCGTGCGCGATTATCAACAGATGAACTCTCATCCAGTTTCTGCGATCATATCTCAGTATGAAAAAGGTACCCAGACTCGCTCTAACGTTCGTAACATGCTTGCTTGTAGTGCTTTTGTTTCTTTACAGGAACCCAAGTCCATACAAGTTGCGCTTCAAGATCCAGATTGGATAATAGCCATGCAAGAAGAGTTAGAGGAGTTCAAGCGCAACCAAGTTTGGCGTCTAGTACCCCGGCCAGGTGATAGAAGCATTATTGGTACGCGCTGGGTATATAGAAACAAGCTGGATGATAGTGGAGTGGTGGTGCGAAACAAAGTGCGTCTTGTTGCTCAAGGTTACAATCAACAAGAAGGCATTGACTACGATGAAACGTACGCACCAGTAGCTCGTCTAGAGGCAATTCGACTGTTGATAGCTTACGCAACACACAAAGGATTCAAGCTATTTCAAATGGATGTGAAGACAGTCTTCCTCAATGGTAAGCTTAATGAGGAGGTCTATGTCAAGCAACCACCAGGATTTGAAGATCCAACTTATCCAGACCACGTGTACTTTCTTGACAAAGTATGGACTAAAGCAAGCCCCTCGCGCTTGGTATGACTGTCTATCTAAGTAACTGTTGGCAAATGACTACAAGAGAGGTTTGGTGGACAAAACCCTCTTCATAAGGGAAGTGAAAGGTGATATTCTCATTGTTCAAATTTACGTTGATGATATTATATTTGGTTCTACTAACTTGCATCTTGTAGAAGATTTTAAGAACACCATGAGCCTCAAGTTCAGTATGAGCATGATTGGTGAGCTCAAGTATTTTCTAGGGCTTCAAGTAAACGAAATGGATGAAGGCATTGAGATTCACCAGCAAAAATACATCAAGGAGCTGCTTAAGAAGTATCAAATGGAGAACTCCAAACCTTGCCCTACTCCCCTCTCAACTACTACAAAACTGGACAAAGATCTAATGGCTGAGAAGGTAGATGAAACCATGTATCGAGGTATGATAGGTTCTCTAATGTATTTAACTGCTTCCCGTCCTGATATTGTTTTTGTCGTTAGTGTATGCACTCGATCACAGTCAAACCCTCGCGCTTCTCACCTTTCTCATGTAAAGCGCATCTTCAGGTATTTGAAAGGGTCTGACAATCTTTGCCTTTGGTATTCCAAAGGGGGCGGTCTTTCTCTTGTTGGCTATACTGATGCAGATTATGCAGGTTACTTGGCTGATAGAAAGAGTACTAGTGGTATGGCACAGTTCCTTGGCCCTTGCTTAGTCTCTCGGGGATCCAAGAAACAAAACTGTACAGCGCTCTCAACAACTGAGGCCGAACACATAGCTGCAGCACAATGTTGCGCTCATGTGTTGTGGATAAAGCAACAGCTCGTTGACTATGGTATTACTCTTGACACTATATCTATATTTTGTGATAATACTAGCGCTATATTTGTTTCGAAGAACCCTATCCATCATACAAGAACGAAGCACATTGACGCAAGATATCACTTTCTACGAGACCATGTGGAGCGCAAGCATATTGAGCTTATTCACGTATCTTCAGAAGGGAAATTGGCAGATATCTTCACTAAGGCGCTTAATCGTCAGGTATTCCTAAACCTCAGGGTTCAGCTTGTCCTTATTCGACTCCATTAGCTTCGAGGCAATGGAACTGTAAGTATTCCTCTATTTGACTAGAACTAGCGCGCTTAGTATCAAGGTACGAACTATGGTCGCTTGCGCTTGATAGCTTTGAGTCTTTCATGCTTTTAGTTGATCATTGAAATGAATTAGTATTGAACTTGTCTGACTTGTTTGGCTCGATTTGATATAATCCTAGTCCATGCATGCTCTTCTTTGCCAAAAACGTGACAATGGTGATCATCTTCTACCCATATTACATGCCTAAGAAATGATCCATTGCATAGGTGTCCTTAGCCTGACTAGATGTAACGCTTCTCTCGTCCTTTATTAAGCTCTACATTAGAGAAGTATTCATTTGGTGACATAAAGCCCAAATTACCATGCTACATGTATATGCACATACTTCCACATCAACTTGAGTGATTGAATGCTCTAATGTCCCTTATATTAAATGTGCATCTTCCTATTCATAAATTTCTTTACATTGTAGTTTGAGAATTGACCTGGACATCACACTCTTACATCTACTCATTCTAATCAGTGTTGTGCTTCTTCGGTTTTAGTATTCAGGGGTGATTCAGCATGCGCTTCAGTGTTCAGCGCATTTCAGTCTTACAGTGTATCACGCTTTGCAGCGCATCTGGGTGGAATTCCTTCCGAGTTGGGTTTGCTTAACTTGGAAGCAATGCTTTTTGGTCAAATCAACCTGCCGCTTGTGTGATGTAACGGCTCCTTTTGCAGTGCAACGGTCATAATTATAGCCGTTGGGGCTATGCGCAGGCCTAGCACAGAATTCGTAATCTTATTGGACCGTTGGATGGTGCAACAGCTCTATTTTTTGATTGGTGTTTGAAGCGGCTACGGAGTTGTTGAGTGAGCTATATATATGAGGTATTCATCGCACTATCCTACCTTACCTCCTCTTATCTCATACCTTTACTCTCTTCTCCTACCCTCTTTCTCCATTTTTACACTTACATCACTACCATGGACAAAGTTCTCAGCGCCCTTCATGAGCATGACCTAAGACACGGGCAAGATCGAATTCATTGTCCAGGCCTCCTCCTCAACACAGCCTGCCTCTCAACATACCCCAGCATCTCATGAAGTCACTTCTCCCTCCACTAAACCAGCCTCTCCACCACCAACTACCACGTCCCCAGCTCCTAAAACAGCCTCTCCTCCGATTGACCTGACCGACAATGATGACCCAGCTCCTAACCCGGACAGCCCCTTAAAACCTCTATTCTCACATGACTCCCCAGTTGATATGGATTTGCTCGCTTCAGACTTAGAGCTCGCTGGCTATGATCCAATTAAAGAGCTTGGGAGACCTCAAGCCGAGACGTCACACACGACACCACCTAAAGGTAAAGGGGTTCTCAGTATTGACACCCCCTCTCGTCCTGGCTCTAAGGTTAGGACTCCAGCGCAATCCCTTCAGTCTCCTAAAGAGCTCTTGGCTAGTATACCATCCGATTCTGACGCAGATGATGAGTTTCAACTCCTTCCCAAAACTGGTGCTCAGTCTCCTCTTCCTCTCCAGTCTCAGAAACGTGATAGGCAGAGTGACGCGCTTCGCCGAAAGGGTAAAAAGCGCAAGGCCGTAGCTCCTCCACCACCTATTTCAAAGGATGTTGAGTCCTCAGATAGTTCCGAGCACGAGTCCCCTCCTCCTGAGCAGAAACCGGTTGGCGCTTCAACCAGATCCAAGCGCACCAAGGTAATGGGCTTAACTGACTTTCCTCCCCATTCCTCAGGGTGTACAGAAGCACTCCTTCTTATTTCCGGAGATAGTGACTCCTGACCTGCTCACCGGCCTTCAAGATTCCTCCCATGTCGCTCGCTTTGCCACTTGGTTGAGCTTTCAAGGATGGGATACGCTTGAGACAGAACCAGTGCGCTGCAACAACGCCATGGTTTACCAATTCTATGCTACTCTGGAGTACTCAGCGCCTAATCCTGAATACGGCTCGGTGAACTTCACATGGAAAGGTAATGCTAAAGAATGCTTTCGTGTTAAAGATCTTGCAAAGGCTATCGGGCTGACGGAGCAGTCTAGTGGGTTTGGCCGGCTCTACAAGAAAAACTGGCCAGCTGGTGCTACTGCGCTAAAGAAGACAGTGTTTGGACCAAATGTGCCTAAGGGTGCGCTTACAGTTGATCTGCTTCGCCCCTCCAGCGCTTACTCCACCACTTCATCATCACCAACATCACGCCAAGAGATTATGATCGTGATAAGGTGACTATAGCTGACTGTTGCATTATGGCCGCCGTTATTTCTGAATCAGTTCGTCAACACTGCTCAGCTCATGATGAGCCATTTGGTGTCGTGTCGCGCTGCCACATCCGGTCCTCTGCCCTTCCCACACCTTATATGCAAGATGCTTCGAGCAGACGGTTTGTACAACAACTCTCTTCCCGATTATGCTTGTTCTACCTTCCTTACCACGGATGCCATCGTCTCTATTCTCTTGCACAAGTTTGAGGAGAAACCCCATTCTAGCTCGCGCTCTGAGCTGAGCCCTCGCGCTCGGGTCTCCTCTAGCTCTGCTGATCTTTCAGTTATAGTGGCTTCGATGGAAGCGCATCAAGAGCGGGTTGAGAAGCGTCTTAGTGAGATGGTTGAGATTATGTCGTCTTTGCTGAAGCTGGTTCAGGAGAAGTTTGACGCTGAACAGGGTGGTAGTTCTTAAGCTGTTGTGATGGTTGCGCTTTTAAGCGCTTTTGCTGACTCTCTTTTCTCTCTACTTTGTTGAAGTTTTTTTTGTGAATTAGCTCGCTAGGGTTCCAACCTCTTTTGTGCCAGTTTGTGAACGATATTAATGAAGTATGCGTTTGATTTTTATATCTCTGAGAGCCTTACTAACGTGCTTATTCTTTACTTAAGTTGCTTAATGTTCTCTATTGAGCTTTGTCTGACGTCTTATCTAGCAAGCGCACTCTACTATTTTTCTTACCGTATGACTATGCTTTGAATTTTCGATGATTTCAAAGGGGGAAAAACACAGGTACATTCCTCTTTGATTAAGGGGGAAGTATGAGATCGTGCTTGAATTCAGGGTGAATTGAAAACTGGTATGGTTAAGTACTTTGGTAAGATACTTTGATCCAATTCCGAATCTGAATACTTGATTAAATTGATATTACTGTCTTCATTTTAGTCACTTAAGAAAGTATTCATGAGCTTACCTGTTTATAGTTTGTCATCATCAAAAAGGGGGAAATTGTTAGTTGAGCTTTAATCGTCTTGTTATAGCTTAATCTATTTCTCTTTGTTTTGATGATAACAAACTAGTATGTTTAATCTCTTAGTGTTTTTAAGTCTTCCAAGTCATTTCCATATTCATAAGGATGCGCTTAAGTCACTTAGAGATGCGCTTGACTGGTCACAGTCGCGCTTAACACCAAGAGGAGAAAGTAAGTTTCGCAAACGGTGTTTAATAAATCCATTCAACACCAAGAAGTAAGAGTGATCGAGCTTCGAGGGCGTAGAGACGCGCTTGAATGAAATTGAAGAAAGTTGACCACGAGGTTCCACTGAAGCTTAGGGTGCGCCAGAGCACAGAAGAACAAATCCACACGCTACGAAGGCTGGTAAAGCGGGAGAGTGCAAGTTGTGTGCACAGGAAGGTGCGAGAAGGACTTTACACTCTTTGGGACGCTACTCCAGGGATCGCCAGCGTGGCAAGAGTTTGTTAGAGCTTGAAGCACACGGATTGCTTATGTGGCGTGGATCAACACATGAAGAACAAAACGAATTCACTCCAAGCTGTTGATTAATTCTGGTGAAGTGATCAAGGCACACGGATTGATGAGGTGGCATTGTGCTTAGTCTTTGTTTGTTACACGAACTGAGTTATAGGGTTTACCTTAAGGATTGTGTATAAATAGAGTACTATTGCATTCACTCTAGGTATTGCAAACCGAGAGAATATAGGAAGATAGAAAGAGCTTAAGAGATATTTCGTTTGTAATCAGAGAGTGTTGAGAGTGCCTTCTTGTTCTTCAGAGCTGAACTCAGAGTATTGTAAAGAGAGTGCTTACGAGTGAGCTTTAAGTGTTGAAGCGAGAGATTGTAATCCTTTCTTAATCAATACAAGTGTAGTGGTGAGTTTTATCCCGAGTCAGCTAGTGACTTAGGGTTCTCATCGTTTGGAAATTCTTGTGTGTGGAAATATAGGTGCGCTTTAACAACTTAAAGCGCGCTTTATTGTCTGTCTAACCTTTTCCGCACTTAAGGACTTTAGTAAATTCATTACTAATAGTTTGTCATAGGTTAAGCGCAAGCCAAGCATTCAAAGCGCAATTGAATCCTTGTTAAGCGCATCTAAGGCTTATGAATCTTAGTGACAGCGAACAATAGCTGATCAAACACGTGTTTTCTACAGTGGTACTGTGTATCTGGACAACCATTGCATCAAGGAATCAGACATTTGAAGCAAGATAGTGACATTGTTAGTTTTTGTTCCTCTTGTGGACATGATGAAAATTATGAGGTGTATGTCATTGTTGGTAATGAAGTCAGCCCATGTGCCTTGTTGGAAGAAGCAAAAAAGACTTGGTCCAGTCTTGTTGGCCCATCCCAAACCAAAAAAACCACCCCAAGTACTTCTTGTTCTGTAGAAGTCAGTCCATATGCCTTGTTGGAAGAAGCAAAAAAGACTCAGCCCAGTCTTGTTGGCCCATCCCAAACCAAAAAAAACACCCCAAGTACTTCTTGTTCTGTAGAAGAGCCTTCCTAGGGTTCCAAGAAAACAAAAAAAAATCAGAAACTCCCATTTCTACTCTTCCCCTCACAAACATCTCAGAGTGAATGATGACTCAGAAGCTGAAGGTGAAATAGTTGTTGGTGTTGATACAGATACCTCATATGAAGAAAATGTGGATGTACAATCTGTATTTAGCGAATCAGATGAAGATGATGATTCTCAGTTTGATGCAAATGTAGAGAAGGATGTGGTTGATGAGGATGTGCCACAGGTACCAGGTGAGGATCAACAAATAGATGATTTGTTTGATGTGAGGGTGGATTCAGATGATAACAGGAGTGGTAGTGGCTCAGATGGAGGGCATCATGGTAAAAGGTATCAAGAGTTCATTCATTTAGTAGATTTTAAGAACAAGATATGTCTCAAGGCTAGACTGATTTTTGCATCCAATAAGGTATTTAGAAAAGCCTTAACACAGTATGTTATTGAGAATGATTGTGATTTCTATTATTTGCACAATGACAATGTGAAAGTATCTGCTTATTGCATGAACAAGTGTGATTGTAGTTTTAAACACAATAGGAAAATATGTGTGTGTAAGAAACCTATCTGTGGATTCAAGGCTTGTGCTAAGAGAATGGGTTCAGATGGTAGCTTTCAACTGAAAACCTTTAGCCCAGACCATCATTGTGGATGGAAAGATAAAAACAACAAAATGAATGCTAAGTGGTTGGATGATAAGTATTTGGAACACGACAGAGATGATCCATATTGGAGGATAAAGAATTTCATTTCTACTATTAAAAGAGATCATGGTGTGACTGTCAGTTATCATCAAGCATGGAGAGGTAGACTAAGGGATGTGTTTCTGACTCAGGGATATGCACCAAAACAGTATGCAAGGGTCTGGGACTATGCAGCTACTGCCTTGAAGTGGAATGAGGGTAGCTCAGTTTATGTGAAACAAGAGCATCCTGAGAGGCCTCTTTTTCAGAGACTTTATTGTTGTCTAAAGGTATGTAAACAAGGGTTTGTAACTGGATGTAGGCCAATTGTGGGGCTATATGGGTGCCATTTAATGTGTGCCTACATAGGTCAAGTGCTAACTGCTGTAGGAAAGGATGGAAATAATAACATATTACCAATAGCTTTTGTAGTGGTTGAAATTGAGAACAAGGAAACTTGGTGCTGGTTTTTGGAAATCCTCATGCAAGATATAGGGGGTCAACCATTAACATTCATCTCAGATAGAAAGAAAGGACTAATTGAATCTATAGATTTGGTGGCTCCAACGGCAGATGTCAGACACTGTGTTAGGCATCTCCATAATAACTTCAAGAAGCAATGGCCACGTAAATCATTCAAGGACTGTATTTGGGCAGCTTCTAGGGCTTGTAAAGTGTCTGACTTTGAGAGTGCATTGTGTGAGATCAAGGAAATGGACATCAAAGCATATGACTGTCTCATGGATGCAAGCCCTTCCAAGTGGTCCTTACATGCCTTCAAACATTAAGTCAGACATACTATTGAACAATGGGTGTGAGTCATTCAACAGCTGTATTCTGGAGGCTAGACAGATGCCTATACGTTCTATGTGTGAGTGGATAAGGAGGAAGCTCATGAACAAGTTCATCAACAAAAGAAATAAGTTGAGTGGACATCAAGGCACTCTTACACCTGAAGTCATAAAAAAACTCAATGACAGAAGACTTGACAGCTTATGTAAGTGCAAGTGTTTTGGGGATGGAGACTTGTATGAGGTAGAATGTCTTGGGAAGACATATGTTGTTGATTTAGCCAGGAACAAATGTGGATGTAATCAATGGAATTTGACTGGCATTCCTTGCACTCATGCCATTTGCTGTATTTTGAAGAGGAGGCTAAGGGTTGAGGATTTTGTTCATGAATATTTCACTAAAGAAATCAATCTGAGAGCATATGCATTGTTAGTGAGTCCAATGCCAGGGGAGGACCAATGGGAAAGAACTAGATATCCACCCCTAGATCCTCCAAGTTTGGTTGTTCGACCTGGAAGGCCAAAGAAAAATGCATGGAGGAAGGAACCTGATGAACAAAAGAAAAACATCTAGAAACAGATCTAGTGGCAAGAATAAGTGCAGCAACTGTGGTGAACCATGACACATTAAGAGGACTTGAAAAAACCCTACTAAGGAACATGAACCTAGAGTTTGCAAGACTGGTGGAAGGCCTCAAACTACAGAAACAATTCCCATGCAGCTAAACAAGAGAAAATTACATCAAAAAAAGGGTTTGTAGCAACATTCTTTTGTTATGAATTTGTTTTAAGTTCACTAACTCATTGTGATTATTTATTTTTTCGAAAGCTGGTGAAGGATTATCAGTTCAAGAGAATGATTTTGTGGCAAATACAGGGACAGAGTCTGTGGAAAATACAGGGACAGAGTCAGTACAAGGTCATGTTCCACCTGAAGACGATTATATTGTGGTGATTTTTAATCTTTCATCTTTCATCTTTCTTAATGTGACATTCTATATAATATAATCTGATGAGTGCTATGTTTCATCTTTATTCATAGGATTCCTTGATTTCTCAATCCATAACTTTCAATGAGGAACAACAAATTTGTACTCAATCTTTACAAGTTCAGTCTTCAAGAATAGTGAGTGTATAATTGTGTATGTATGTGTGTATTTGTTGTACTTTCTAATACTCACCTTAATTTTATTTGTTGGAAACTTCAAGGTTAATTCATCAACCCAATTCAAGCCAAACAGTCCAATACTACTGAGTCTAGGGACATGTCATCCAAGACAGTATCCATTGAGGAATAGCCCACACAAGTTAGCAACTAGAAGGTTGAAAAAAAAAACTCCCCTGCCAAGAAGAAATCAAAGCTTTGATTCCTTGTGTGTACTGGGCAACTATGTAATATAAATGCTTTTGTGAACTGTGTTTGTGTGTGTTTTAGGGGTACTACTTTGATGCTTTTGTGAACTGTTTTAGTGTATGTTTTATGTAGCTGAGTTGGTCTTTGTAAGGCTTTATTTTGGTACAAACTTTGTTAAATGGATAGTGTGTATGTCAACCTTTGAATGACCTCTATAATCTATGCTATTTTCAGCTTTTACAATTGCAATTACAGCCATTGTATGGCCTTTCAATCGGTGGTCAAAAATGTTTGCACTTTCAACCTGAATAGCCTGCTCATGTTCTTTTTAGGGGGGGGGGTGGCATTTAATTTGTTAAAAAACACCCACCCTTTTGCTATATATAGGACCGGTTGTTGTGCCTTAAACAACCACCCAACCCTACCTATATTTACTCCTTCCTATACAATCAAAATTACCAATGGCAGGAGGATCATCATCTAAAGCCTACACAAGAAAAGGTGCTTCTTCCAACAACTCTTATGGACCGTTAGAGAGGGCTCAAAATCATCCACAAAACAAGGATAGGAGCTTCATTCTTACAATGAAGAAAATCTATGTCGAGGGAGATTGTCGTCTTGTATGTTATATTACTTGTTCTTTGTTCATTATTATGAGTTTTATGTCACTTAATGTCACCTTCCTGTTGGCTGTGTGCATATCTCCCTTACAACCACATAGAAAAGTTCTTGCGGGGCTACAAAGACGCTACCATCACCTTATTTAGTGGAGGTGATTGTTGGGATATCATCCTCAAATATATCCAACAATCCTATCGCTTGGGCAAAGGGTGGAGAGCTTTTGTTGAGCAAAATGATGTGTGCCAAGACTATGTGTGTTTGTTCCAGCTGCTGTCTACTTTTGACGATAGTCTTGTGTACGAGATGAATGTCTTCAAGGCTTGAAGAGTTCTCATGGTAGCAGTTTGTGTTTTTTGTTCTTTTTATGTTGTCTTCATGGTTGCTAGCTAGTTTGCTGTTTTTTTTTAATGTTTATGTTGGTTTTGTTGCTTGTTTTTGTCACATTACCACTCTGTTGTTCTGTTGCTCTCTACAATTTTCACACTATAATAGTAGATGCAACATTCTATGAGTTATCCTTGCACAAACACAAGATGATCATCAACCATAATCTTTCATTAATCATAAAACTGCATACAACATTCCATAGTACAAGATTCATCCACTACCATTAGCCAAAACTAATACAAAGAACCCAACAACAATCATAAGAGTCAACCTAGATCTAGTTACATACTTTCCAAAGTCCAATCTTTCTTCTTCAATGCTTCTTCTAGCTTCTTGTTACTTGTTTCTAGCTCCTTTTTCTGATTCAGCAACTTTGAAATTATATTCGCTGCATAACTTTCAAATGGTGCATCAATCCACTCAAAAACCCATATCCCTTTGATTCATGTTTGTTGTACATTGAGCATCAAGGAAATCTCCTCCCACAATTTCTATCTGTATGAGCTGTTAGTATCCTTGGCCTCAAATTGCATTTACGAGTCATTCCACCATTGTAAGAATCATATGGCTTTGAGTCAGACATATTTCCCATGTATGATTTAGCAATAATTTCAACACAACAACAATGCAGTAAATAAACCAATTATAACAACAAAACAGTCAACAACAACCACCAATCCAACAAAATTTATTCATGAAATTCAACAGTCGTGACTATAAAAATAGTGAATAAACCCAACAACAACCAAAACACATACTACTCACTGTAAATGAACTCACAACCACAATTACCAATCCTATGAAATCCACATAACTCATCACTGTAAATGAACTCAACAGTTACACCTCTACCACCAAATTCGATTTGAAATCAAAATCAAAATCGCGAAAAATCCCCAAATAAACCCTAATTTCTTTCGAAACCCTTAAACCCTATGAAATGATGAAATAAAGAGGGATTATGACTCCTTACCTTTCGAAACCCCTAAACCCACTCATAACCACTCCTACAATGGCGAAATTGGATGCGAGAGAGAGGGGAGAGCGTTATCGCCTTCGGGGATGACGAAGAACCACAAAACTTGAATTTCCCGTGAAAATCTCGTGGTAGAATTAGAACGTTTGACCAAATGGCTAAAAAGCCCTTACGTTTTTTAAAAAATGAGGGCAAAATGGTAAAACAACACATATGGATAGAAAAGTGGACGACAGAGGCGCTTGGGTGGTGAATGGTTAACAGAGCACAAGTTTTGGGTGTTTAAAAATAAATAGTGGTTTAAGGGGTGGTTAAGTCCAATATGTGATACTTAGCGGGTTGTTAAACACAAAAACCTCTTTCACTAATGCCATTTTTTAAAGTTTCTGCATTATTTTATTTTCTTCTATATTTTTTAAGTTTCCATTTTTTATTTCATTTTCTTAAATCTATCATAGTTTGATTTTAGAAATATTATTACTTTATTTATTAAATAGTAAATGTTTATATTGAAAATAAAAAGTATCTTTTCATACATTTATATAAATCTTTCATAAATTTTCTGATCTTTTTGTAATTACTCTGGCAAAACCTATAATTATTATAAATTGAAATA
>NW_027370739.1:0-33719 GCF_046119375.1 Phyllobates terribilis
AATCCTAGCATGATAAAGAAGATTCAAAGAGAGTGAGATGCCAGCTCCTTTCATTCAGTCAGTAGCTTCAAACATTTCTGGTATATGAAAAACATGTTTTTCAATGGCAAAAATCAATGAATATTGTAAATGCACAAACAGTAATATCTCCACATTGCAAGGTGCAATTCTGAAATTTTTGCTTTTTCCTGTTAATCCTAGCATGATAAAGAAGATTCAAAGAGAGTGAGATGCCAGCTCCTTTCATTCAGTCAGTAGCTTCAAACATTTCTGGTATATGAAAAACATGTTTTTCAATGGCAAAAATCAATGAATATTGTAAATGCACAAACAGTAATATCTCCACATTGCAAGGTGCAATTCTGAAATTTTTTGCTTTTTCCTGCTAATCCTAGCATGATAAAGAAGATTCAAAGAGAGTGATATGCCAGCTCCTTTCATTCAGTCAGTAGCTTCAAACATTTCTGGTATATGAAAAACATGTTTTTCAATGGCAAAAATCAATGAATATTGTAAATGCACAAACAGTAATATCTCCACATTGCACGGTGCAATTCTGAAATTTTTAGCTTTTTCCTGTTAATCCTAGCATGATAAAGAAGATTCAAAGAGAGTGAGATGCCAGCTCCTTTCATTCAGTCAGTAGCTTCAAACATTTCTGGTATATGAAAAACATGTTTTTCAATGGCAAAAATCAATGAATATTGTAAATGCACAAACAGTAATATCTCCACATTGCACGGTGCAATTCTGAAATTTTTAGCTTTTTCCTGTTAATCCTAGCATGATAAAGAAGATTCAAAGAGAGTGAGATGCCAGCTCCTTTCATTCAGTCAGTAGCTTCAAACATTTCTGGTATATGAAAAACATGTTTTTCAATGGCAAAAATCAATGAATATTGTAAATGCACAAACAGTAATATCTCCACATTGCAAGGTGCAATTCTGAAATTTTTTGCTTTTTCCTGCTAATCCTAGCATGATAAAGAAGATTCAAAGAGAGTGAGATGCCAGCTCCTTTCATTCAGTCAGTAGCTTCAAACATTTCTGGTATATGAAAAACATGTTTTTCAATGGCAAAAATCAATGAATATTGTAAATGCACAAACAGTAATATCTCCACATTGCACGGTGCAATTCTGAAATTTTTAGCTTTTTCCTGTTAATCCTAGCATGATAAAGAAGATTCAAAGAGAGTGAGATGCCAGCTCCTTTCATTCAGTCAGTAGCTTCAAACATTTCTGGTATATGAAAAACATGTTTTTCAATGGCAAAAATCAATGAATATTGTAAATGCACAAACAGTAATATCTCCACATTGCAAGGTGCAATTCTGAAATTTTTTTGCTTTTTCCTGCTAATCCTAGCATGATAAAGAAGATTCAAAGAGAGTGAGATGCCAGCTCCTTTCATTCAGTCAGTAGCTTCAAACATTTCTGGTATATGAAAAACATGTTTTTCAATGGCAAAAATCAATGAATATTGTAAATGCACAAACAGTAATATCTCCACATTGCACGGTGCAATTCTGAAATTTTAGCTTTTCCTGTTAATCCTAGCATGATAAAGAAGATTCAAAGAGAGTGAGATGCCAGCTCCTTTCATTCAGTCAGTAGCTTCAAACATTTCTGGTATATGAAAAACATGTTTTTCAATGGCAAAAATCAATGAATATTGTAAATGCACAAACAGTAATATCTCCACATTGCAAGGTGCAATTCTGAAATTTTTTGCTTTTTCCTGCTAATCCTAGCATGATAAAGAAGATTCAAAGAGAGTGAGATGCCAGCTCCTTTCATTCAGTCAGTAGCTTCAAACATTTCTGGTATATGAAAAACATGTTTTTCAATGGCAAAAATCAATGAATATTGTAAATGCACAAACAGTAATATCTCCACATTGCACGGTGCAATTCTGAAATTTTTAGCTTTTTCCTGTTAATCCTAGCATGATAAAGAAGATTCAAAGAGAGTGAGATGCCAGCTCCTTTCATTCAGTCAGTTAGCTTCAAACATTTCTGGTATATGAAAAACATGTTTTTCAATGGCAAAAATCAATGAATATTGTAAATGCACAAACAGTAATATCTCCACATTGCACGGTGCAATTCTGAAATTTTTAGCTTTTTCCTGTTAATCCTAGCATGATAAAGAAGATTCAAAGAGAGTGAGATGCCAGCTCCTTTCATTCAGTCAGTAGCTTCAAACATTTCTGGTATATGAAAAACATGTTTTTCAATGGCAAAAATCAATGAATATTGTAAATGCACAAACAGTAATATCTCCACATTGCAAGGTGCAATTCTGAAATTTTTTGCTTTTTCCTGTTAATCCTAGCATGATAAAGAAGATTCAAAGAGAGTGAGATGCCAGCTCCTTTCATTCAGTCAGTAGCTTCAAACATTTCTGGTATATGAAAAACATGTTTTTCAATGGCAAAAATCAATGAATATTGTAAATGCACAAACAGTAATATCTCCACATTGCAAGGTGCAATTCTGAAATTTTTTGCTTTTTCCTGCTAATCCTAGCATGATAAAGAAGATTCAAAGAGAGTGATATGCCAGCTCCTTTCATTCAGTCAGTAGCTTCAAACATTTCTGGTATATGAAAAACATGTTTTTCAATGGCAAAAATCAATGAATATTGTAAATGCACAAACAGTAATATCTCCACATTGCACGGTGCAATTCTGAAATTTTTAGCTTTTTCCTGTTAATCCTAGCATGATAAAGAAGATTCAAAGAGAGTGAGATGCCAGCTCCTTTCATTCAGTCAGTAGCTTCAAACATTTCTGGTATATGAAAAACATGTTTTTCAATGGCAAAAATCAATGAATATTGTAAATGCACAAACAGTAATATCTCCACATTGCACGGTGCAATTCTGAAATTTTTAGCTTTTTCCTGTTAATCCTAGCATGATAAAGAAGATTCAAAGAGAGTGAGATGCCAGCTCCTTTCATTCAGTCAGTAGCTTCAAACATTTCTGGTATATGAAAAACATGTTTTTCAATGGCAAAAATCAATGAATATTGTAAATGCACAAACAGTAATATCTCCACATTGCAAGGTGCAATTCTGAAATTTTTTGCTTTTTCCTGCTAATCCTAGCATGATAAAGAAGATTCAAAGAGAGTGAGATGCCAGCTCCTTTCATTCAGTCAGTAGCTTCAAACATTTCTGGTATATGAAAAACATGTTTTTCAATGGCAAAAATCAATGAATATTGTAAATGCACAAACAGTAATATCTCCACATTGCACGGTGCAATTCTGAAATTTTTAGCTTTTTCCTGTTAATCCTAGCATGATAAAGAAGATTCAAAGAGAGTGAGATGCCAGCTCCTTTCATTCAGTCAGTAGCTTCAAACATTTCTGGTATATGAAAAACATGTTTTTCAATGGCAAAAATCAATGAATATTGTAAATGCACAAACAGTAATATCTCCACATTGCAAGGTGCAATTCTGAAATTTTTTGCTTTTTCCTGCTAATCCTAGCATGATAAAGAAGATTCAAAGAGAGTGAGATGCCAGCTCCTTTCATTCAGTCAGTAGCTTCAAACATTTCTGGTATATGAAAAACATGTTTTTCAATGGCAAAAATCAATGAATATTGTAAATGCACAAACAGTAATATCTCCACATTGCACGGTGCAATTCTGAAATTTTTAGCTTTTTCCTGTTAATCCTAGCATGATAAAGAAGATTCAAAGAGAGTGAGATGCCAGCTCCTTTCATTCAGTCAGTAGCTTCAAACATTTCTGGTATATGAAAAACATGTTTTTCAATGGCAAAAATCAATGAATATTGTAAATGCACAAACAGTAATATCTCCACATTGCAAGGTGCAATTCTGAAATTTTTTGCTTTTTCCTGCTAATCCTAGCATGATAAAGAAGATTCAAAGAGAGTGAGATGCCAGCTCCTTTCTTTCAGTCAGTAGCTTCAAACATTTCTGGTATATGAAAAACATGTTTTTCAATGGCAAAAATCAATGAATATTGTAAATGCACAAACAGTAATATCTCCACATTGCACGGTGCAATTCTGAAATTTTTAGCTTTTTCCTGTTAATCCTAGCATGATAAAGAAGATTCAAAGAGAGTGAGATGCCAGCTCCTTTCATTCAGTCATTAGCTTCAAACATTTCTGGTATATGAAAAACATGTTTTTCAATGGCAAAAATCAATGAATATTGTAAATGCACAAACAGTAATATCTCCACATTGCACGGTGCAATTCTGAAATTTTTAGCTTTTTCCTGTTAATCCTAGCATGATAAAGAAGATTCAAAGAGAGTGAGATGCCAGCTCCTTTCATTCAGTCAGTAGCTTCAAACATTTCTGGTATATGAAAAACATGTTTTTCAATGGCAAAAATCAATGAATATTGTAAATGCACAAACAGTAATATCTCCACATTGCAAGGTGCAATTCTGAAATTTTTTGCTTTTTCCTGCTAATCCTAGCATGATAAAGAAGATTCAAAGAGAGTGAGATGCCAGCTCCTTTCATTCAGTCAGTAGCTTCAAACATTTCTGGTATATGAAAAACATGTTTTTCAATGGCAAAAATCAATGAATATTGTAAATGCACAAACAGTAATATCTCCACATTGCACGGTGCAATTCTGAAATTTTTAGCTTTTTCCTGTTAATCCTAGCATGATAAAGAAGATTCAAAGAGAGTGAGATGCCAGCTCCTTTCATTCAGTCAGTAGCTTCAAACATTTCTGGTATATGAAAAACATGTTTTTCAATGGCAAAAATCAATGAATATTGTAAATGCACAAACAGTAATATCTCCACATTGCAAGGTGCAATTCTGAAATTTTTTGCTTTTTCCTGCTAATCCTAGCATGATAAAGAAGATTCAAAGAGAGTGAGATGCCAGCTCCTTTCATTCAGTCAGTAGCTTCAAACATTTCTGGTATATGAAAAACATGTTTTTCAATGGCAAAAATCAATGAATATTGTAAATGCACAAACAGTAATATCTCCACATTGCACGGTGCAATTCTGAAATTTTTAGCTTTTTCCTGTTAATCCTAGCATGATAAAGAAGATTCAAAGAGAGTGAGATGCCAGCTCCTTTCATTCAGTCAGTAGCTTCAAACATTTCTGGTATATGAAAAACATGTTTTTCAATGGCAAAAATCAATGAATATTGTAAATGCACAAACAGTAATATCTCCACATTGCACGGTGCAATTCTGAAATTTTTAGCTTTTTCCTGTTAATCCTAGCATGATAAAGAAGATTCAAAGAGAGTGAGATGCCAGCTCCTTTCATTCAGTCAGTAGCTTCAAACATTTCTGGTATATGAAAAACATGTTTTTTCAATGGCAAAAATCAATGAATATTGTAAATGCACAAACAGTAATATCTCCACATTGCACGGTGCAATTCTGAAATTTTTAGCTTTTTCCTGTTAATCCTAGCATGATAAAGAAGATTCAAAGAGAGTGAGATGCCAGCTCCTTTCATTCAGTCAGTAGCTTCAAACATTTCTGGTATATGAAAAACATGTTTTTCAATGGCAAAAATCAATGAATATTGTAAATGCACAAACAGTAATATCTCCACATTGCAAGGTGCAATTCTGAAATTTTTTGCTTTTTCCTGCTAATCCTAGCATGATAAAGAAGATTCAAAGAGAGTGAGATGCCAGCTCCTTTCATTCAGTCAGTAGCTTCAAACATTTCTGGTATATGAAAAACATGTTTTTCAATGGCAAAAATCAATGAATATTGTAAATGCACAAACAGTAATATCTCCACATTGCACGGTGCAATTCTGAAATTTTTAGCTTTTTCCTGTTAATCCTAGCATGATAAAGAAGATTCAAAGAGAGTGAGATGCCAGCTCCTTTCATTCAGTCAGTAGCTTCAAACATTTCTGGTATATGAAAAACATGTTTTCAATGGCAAAAATCAATGAATATTGTAAATGCACAAACAGTAATATCTCCACATTGCAAGGTGCAATTCTGAAATTTTTTGCTTTTTCCTGCTAATCCTAGCATGATAAAGAAGATTCAAAGAGAGTGAGATGCCAGCTCCTTTCATTCAGTCAGTAGCTTCAAACATTTCTGGTATATGAAAAACATGTTTTTCAATGGCAAAAATCAATGAATATTGTAAATGCACAAACAGTAATATCTCCACATTGCACGGTGCAATTCTGAAATTTTTAGCTTTTTCCTGTTAATCCTAGCATGATAAAGAAGATTCAAAGAGAGTGAGATGCCAGCTCCTTTCATTCAGTCAGTAGCTTCAAACATTTCTGGTATATGAAAAACATGTTTTTCAATGGCAAAAATCAATGAATATTGTAAATGCACAAACAGTAATATCTCCACATTGCAAGGTGCAATTCTGAAATTTTTTGCTTTTTCCTGCTAATCCTAGCATGATAAAGAAGATTCAAAGAGAGTGAGATGCCAGCTCCTTTCATTCAGTCAGTAGCTTCAAACATTTCTGGTATATGAAAAACATGTTTTTCAATGGCAAAAATCAATGAATATTGTAAATGCACAAACAGTAATATCTCCACATTGCACGGTGCAATTCTGAAATTTTTAGCTTTTTCCTGTTAATCCTAGCATGATAAAGAAGATTCAAAGAGAGTGAGATGCCAGCTCCTTTCATTCAGTCAGTAGCTTCAAACATTTCTGGTATATGAAAAACATGTTTTTCAATGGCAAAAATCAATGAATATTGTAAATGCACAAACAGTAATATCTCCACATTGCACGGTGCAATTCTGAAATTTTTTAGCTTTTTCCTGTTAATCCTAGCATGATAAAGAAGATTCAAAGAGAGTGAGATGCCAGCTCCTTTCATTCAGTCAGTAGCTTCAAACATTTCTGGTATATGAAAAACATGTTTTTCAATGGCAAAAATCAATGAATATTGTAAATGCACAAACAGTAATATCTCCACATTGCAAGGTGCAATTCTGAAATTTTTTGCTTTTTCCTGCTAATCCTAGCATGATAAAGAAGATTCAAAGAGAGTGAGATGCCAGCTCCTTTCATTCAGTCAGTAGCTTCAAACATTTCTGGTATATGAAAAACATGTTTTTCAATGGCAAAAATCAATGAATATTGTAAATGCACAAACAGTAATATCTCCACATTGCACGGTGCAATTCTGAAATTTTTAGCTTTTTCCTGTTAATCCTAGCATGATAAAGAAGATTCAAAGAGAGTGAGATGCCAGCTCCTTTCATTCAGTCAGTAGCTTCAAACATTTCTGGTATATGAAAAACATGTTTTTCAATGGCAAAAATCAATGAATATTGTAAATGCACAAACAGTAATATCTCCACATTGCAAGGTGCAATTCTGAAATTTTTTGCTTTTTCCTGCTAATCCTAGCATGATAAAGAAGATTCAAAGAGAGTGAGATGCCAGCTCCTTTCATTCAGTCAGTAGCTTCAAACATTTCTGGTATATGAAAAACATGTTTTTCAATGGCAAAAATCAATGAATATTGTAAATGCACAAACAGTAATATCTCCACATTGCACGGTGCAATTCTGAAATTTTTAGCTTTTTCCTGTTAATCCTAGCATGATAAAGAAGATTCAAAGAGAGTGAGATGCCAGCTCCTTTCATTCAGTCAGTAGCTTCAAACATTTCTGGTATATGAAAAACATGTTTTTCAATGGCAAAAATCAATGAATATTGTAAATGCACAAACAGTAATATCTCCACATTGCAAGGTGCAATTCTGAAATTTTTTGCTTTTTCCTGCTAATCCTAGCATGATAAAGAAGATTCAAAGAGAGTGAGATGCCAGCTCCTTTCATTCAGTCAGTAGCTTCAAACATTTCTGGTATATGAAAAACATGTTTTTCAATGGCAAAAATCAATGAATATTGTAAATGCACAAACAGTAATATCTCCACATTGCAAGGTGCAATTCTGAAATTTTTTGCTTTTTCCTGTTAATCCTAGCATGATAAAGAAGATTCAAAGAGAGTGAGATGCCAGCTCCTTTCATTCAGTCAGTAGCTTCAAACATTTCTGGTATATGAAAAACATGTTTTTCAATGGCAAAAATCAATGAATATTGTAAATGCACAAACAGTAATATCTCCACATTGCAAGGTGCAATTCTGAAATTTTTTGCTTTTTCCTGCTAATCCTAGCATGATAAAGAAGATTCAAAGAGAGTGAGATGCCAGCTCCTTTCATTCAGTCAGTAGCTTCAAACATTTCTGGTATATGAAAAACATGTTTTTCAATGGCAAAAATCAATGAATATTGTAAATGCACAAACAGTAATATCTCCACATTGCACGGTGCAATTCTGAAATTTTTAGCTTTTTCCTGTTAATCCTAGCATGATAAAGAAGATTCAAAGAGAGTGAGATGCCAGCTCCTTTCATTCAGTCAGTAGCTTCAAACATTTCTGGTATATGAAAAACATGTTTTTCAATGGCAAAAATCAATGAATATTGTAAATGCACAAACAGTAATATCTCCACATTGCAAGGTGCAATTCTGAAATTTTTTGCTTTTTCCTGCTAATCCTAG
Organism: Phyllobates terribilis; assembly: GCF_046119375.1. NCBI lineage: Eukaryota > Metazoa > Chordata > Amphibia > Anura > Dendrobatidae > Phyllobates > Phyllobates terribilis. The sequence continues at coordinate 8,545 of NW_027370739.1, forward strand.
CATGATAAAGAAGATTCAAAGAGAGTGAGATGCCAGCTCCTTTCATTCAGTCAGTAGCTTCAAACATTTCTGGTATATGAAAAACATGTTTTTCAATGGCAAAAATCAATGAATATTGTAAATGCACAAACAGTAATATCTCCACATTGCACGGTGCAATTCTGAAATTTTTAGCTTTTTCCTGTTAATCCTAGCATGATAAAGAAGATTCAAAGAGAGTGAGATGCCAGCTCCTTTCATTCAGTCATTAGCTTCAAACATTTCTGGTATATGAAAAACATGTTTTTCAATGGCAAAAATCAATGAATATTGTAAATGCACAAACAGTAATATCTCCACATTGCACGGTGCAATTCTGAAATTTTTAGCTTTTTCCTGTTAATCCTAGCATGATAAAGAAGATTCAAAGAGAGTGAGATGCCAGCTCCTTTCATTCAGTCAGTAGCTTCAAACATTTCTGGTATATGAAAAACATGTTTTTCAATGGCAAAAATCAATGAATATTGTAAATGCACAAACAGTAATATCTCCACATTGCAAGGTGCAATTCTGAAATTTTTTGCTTTTTCCTGTTAATCCTAGCATGATAAAGAAGATTCAAAGAGAGTGAGATGCCAGCTCCTTTCATTCAGTCAGTAGCTTCAAACATTTCTGGTATATGAAAAACATGTTTTTCAATGGCAAAAATCAATGAATATTGTAAATGCACAAACAGTAATATCTCCACATTGCAAGGTGCAATTCTGAAATTTTTTGCTTTTTCCTGCTAATCCTAGCATGATAAAGAAGATTCAAAGAGAGTGAGATGCCAGCTCCTTTCATTCAGTCAGTAGCTTCAAACATTTCTGGTATATGAAAAACATGTTTTTCAATGGCAAAAATCAATGAATATTGTAAATGCACAAACAGTAATATCTCCACATTGCACGGTGCAATTCTGAAATTTTTAGCTTTTTCCTGTTAATCCTAGCATGATAAAGAAGATTCAAAGAGAGTGAGATGCCAGCTCCTTTCATTCAGTCAGTAGCTTCAAACATTTCTGGTATATGAAAAACATGTTTTTCAATGGCAAAAATCAATGAATATTGTAAATGCACAAACAGTAATATCTCCACATTGCAAGGTGCAATTCTGAAATTTTTTGCTTTTTCCTGTTAATCCTAGCATGATAAAGAAGATTCAAAGAGAGTGAGATGCCAGCTCCTTTCATTCAGTCAGTAGCTTCAAACATTTCTGGTATATGAAAAACATGTTTTTCAATGGCAAAAATCAATGAATATTGTAAATGCACAAACAGTAATATCTCCACATTGCAAGGTGCAATTCTGAAATTTTTTGCTTTTTCCTGCTAATCCTAGCATGATAAAGAAGATTCAAAGAGAGTGAGATGCCAGCTCCTTTCATTCAGTCAGTAGCTTCAAACATTTCTGGTATATGAAAAACATGTTTTTCAATGGCAAAAATCAATGAATATTGTAAATGCACAAACAGTAATATCTCCACATTGCACGGTGCAATTCTGAAATTTTTAGCTTTTTCCTGTTAATCCCTAGCATGATAAAGAAGATTCAAAGAGAGTGAGATGCCAGCTCCTTTCATTCAGTCAGTAGCTTCAAACATTTCTGGTATATGAAAAACATGTTTTTCAATGGCAAAAATCAATGAATATTGTAAATGCACAAACAGTAATATCTCCACATTGCAAGGTGCAATTCTGAAATTTTTTGCTTTTTCCTGTTAATCCTAGCATGATAAAGAAGATTCAAAGAGAGTGAGATGCCAGCTCCTTTCATTCAGTCAGTAGCTTCAAACATTTCTGGTATATGAAAAACATGTTTTTCAATGGCAAAAATCAATGAATATTGTAAATGCACAAACAGTAATATCTCCACATTGCAAGGTGCAATTCTGAAATTTTTTGCTTTTTCCTGCTAATCCTAGCATGATAAAGAAGATTCAAAGAGAGTGATATGCCAGCTCCTTTCATTCAGTCAGTAGCTTCAAACATTTCTGGTATATGAAAAACATGTTTTTCAATGGCAAAAATCAATGAATATTGTAAATGCACAAACAGTAATATCTCCACATTGCACGGTGCAATTCTGAAATTTTTTGCTTTTTCCTGTTAATCCTAGCATGATAAAGAAGATTCAAAGAGAGTGAGATGCCAGCTCCTTTCATTCAGTCAGTAGCTTCAAACATTTCTGGTATATGAAAAACATGTTTTTCAATGGCAAAAATCAATGAATATTGTAAATGCACAAACAGTAATATCTCCACATTGCAAGGTGCAATTCTGAAATTTTTTGCTTTTTCCTGCTAATCCTAGCATGATAAAGAAGATTCAAAGAGAGTGAGATGCCAGCTCCTTTCATTCAGTCAGTAGCTTCAAACATTTCTGGTATATGAAAAACATGTTTTTTCAATGGCAAAAATCAATGAATATTGTAAATGCACAAACAGTAATATCTCCACATTGCACGGTGCAATTCTGAAATTTTTAGCTTTTTCCTGTTAATCCTAGCATGATAAAGAAGATTCAAAGAGAGTGAGATGCCAGCTCCTTTCATTCAGTCATTAGCTTCAAACATTTCTGGTATATGAAAAACATGTTTTTCAATGGCAAAAATCAATGAATATTGTAAATGCACAAACAGTAATATCTCCACATTGCACGGTGCAATTCTGAAATTTTTTGCTTTTTCCTGTTAATCCTAGCATGATAAAGAAGATTCAAAGAGAGTGAGATGCCAGCTCCTTTCATTCAGTCAGTAGCTTCAAACATTTCTGGTATATGAAAAACATGTTTTTCAATGGCAAAAATCAATGAATATTGTAAATGCACAAACAGTAATATCTCCACATTGCAAGGTGCAATTCTGAAATTTTTTGCTTTTTCCTGTTAATCCTAGCATGATAAAGAAGATTCAAAGAGAGTGAGATGCCAGCTCCTTTCATTCAGTCAGTAGCTTCAAACATTTCTGGTATATGAAAAACATGTTTTTCAATGGCAAAAATCAATGAATATTGTAAATGCACAAACAGTAATATCTCCACATTGCAAGGTGCAATTCTGAAATTTTTTGCTTTTTCCTGCTAATCCTAGCATGATAAAGAAGATTCAAAGAGAGTGAGATGCCAGCTCCTTTCATTCAGTCAGTAGCTTCAAACATTTCTGGTATATGAAAAACATGTTTTTCAATGGCAAAATCAATGAATATTGTAAATGCACAAACAGTAATATCTCCACATTGCACGGTGCAATTCTGAAATTTTTAGCTTTTTCCTGTTAATCCTAGCATGATAAAGAAGATTCAAAGAGAGTGAGATGCCAGCTCCTTTCATTCAGTCAGTAGCTTCAAACATTTCTGGTATATGAAAAACATGTTTTTCAATGGCAAAAATCAATGAATATTGTAAATGCACAAACAGTAATATCTCCACATTGCAAGGTGCAATTCTGAAATTTTTTGCTTTTTCCTGCTAATCCTAGCATGATAAAGAAGATTCAAAGAGAGTGAGATGCCAGCTCCTTTCATTCAGTCAGTAGCTTCAAACATTTCTGGTATATGAAAAACATGTTTTTCAATGGCAAAAATCAATGAATATTGTAAATGCACAAACAGTAATATCTCCACATTGCAAGGTGCAATTCTGAAATTTTTTGCTTTTTCCTGTTAATCCTAGCATGATAAAGAAGATTCAAAGAGAGTGAGATGCCAGCTCCTTTCATTCAGTCAGTAGCTTCAAACATTTCTGGTATATGAAAAACATGTTTTTCAATGGCAAAAATCAATGAATATTGTAAATGCACAAACAGTAATATCTCCACATTGCAAGGTGCAATTCTGAAATTTTTTGCTTTTTCCTGCTAATCCTAGCATGATAAAGAAGATTCAAAGAGAGTGAGATGCCAGCTCCTTTCATTCAGTCAGTAGCTTCAAACATTTCTGGTATATGAAAAACATGTTTTTCAATGGCAAAAATCAATGAATATTGTAAATGCACAAACAGTAATATCTCCACATTGCACGGTGCAATTCTGAAATTTTTAGCTTTTTCCTGTTAATCCTAGCATGATAAAGAAGATTCAAAGAGAGTGAGATGCCAGCTCCTTTCATTCAGTCAGTAGCTTCAAACATTTCTGGTATATGAAAAACATGTTTTTCAATGGCAAAAATCAATGAATATTGTAAATGCACAAACAGTAATATCTCCACATTGCAAGGTGCAATTCTGAAATTTTTTGCTTTTTCCTGCTAATCCTAGCATGATAAAGAAGATTCAAAGAGAGTGAGATGCCAGCTCCTTTCATTCAGTCAGTAGCTTCAAACATTTCTGGTATATGAAAAACATGTTTTTCAATGGCAAAAATCAATGAATATTGTAAATGCACAAACAGTAATATCTCCACATTGCACAGTGCAATTCTGAAATTTTTAGCTTTTTCCTGTTAATCCTAGCATGATAAAGAAGATTCAAAGAGAGTGAGATGCCAGCTCCTTTCATTCAGTCAGTAGCTTCAAACATTTCTGGTATATGAAAAACATGTTTTTCAATGGCAAAAATCAATGAATATTGTAAATGCACAAACAGTAATATCTCCACATTGCAAGGTGCAATTCTGAAATTTTTTGCTTTTTCCTGCTAATCCTAGCATGATAAAGAAGATTCAAAGAGAGTGAGATGCCAGCTCCTTTCATTCAGTCAGTAGCTTCAAACATTTCTGGTATATGAAAAACATGTTTTTCAATGGCAAAAATCAATGAATATTGTAAATGCACAAACAGTAATATCTCCACATTGCACGGTGCAATTCTGAAATTTTTAGCTTTTTCCTGTTAATCCTAGCATGATAAAGAAGATTCAAAGAGAGTGAGATGCCAGCTCCTTTCATTCAGTCAGTAGCTTCAAACATTTCTGGTATATGAAAAACATGTTTTTCAATGGCAAAAATCAATGAATATTGTAAATGCACAAACAGTAATATCTCCACATTGCAAGGTGCAATTCTGAAATTTTTTGCTTTTTCCTGCTAATCCTAGCATGATAAAGAAGATTCAAAGAGAGTGAGATGCCAGCTCCTTTCATTCAGTCAGTAGCTTCAAACATTTCTGGTATATGAAAAACATGTTTTTCAATGGCAAAAATCAATGAATATTGTAAATGCACAAACAGTAATATCTCCACATTGCAAGGTGCAATTCTGAAATTTTTTGCTTTTTCCTGTTAATCCTAGCATGATAAAGAAGATTCAAAGAGAGTGAGATGCCAGCTCCTTTCATTCAGTCAGTAGCTTCAAACATTTCTGGTATATGAAAAACATGTTTTTCAATGGCAAAAATCAATGAATATTGTAAATGCACAAACAGTAATATCTCCACATTGCAAGGTGCAATTCTGAAATTTTTTGCTTTTTCCTGCTAATCCTAGCATGATAAAGAAGATTCAAAGAGAGTGATATGCCAGCTCCTTTCATTCAGTCAGTAGCTTCAAACATTTCTGGTATATGAAAAACATGTTTTTCAATGGCAAAAATCAATGAATATTGTAAATGCACAAACAGTAATATCTCCACATTGCACGGTGCAATTCTGAAATTTTTAGCTTTTTCCTGTTAATCCTAGCATGATAAAGAAGATTCAAAGAGAGTGAGATGCCAGCTCCTTTCATTCAGTCAGTAGCTTCAAACATTTCTGGTATATGAAAAACATGTTTTTCAATGGCAAAAATCAATGAATATTGTAAATGCACAAACAGTAATATCTCCACATTGCAAGGTGCAATTCTGAAATTTTTTGCTTTTTCCTGCTAATCCTAGCATGATAAAGAAGATTCAAAGAGAGTGAGATGCCAGCTCCTTTCATTCAGTCAGTAGCTTCAAACATTTCTGGTATATGAAAAACATGTTTTTCAATGGCAAAAATCAATGAATATTGTAAATGCACAAACAGTAATATCTCCACATTGCACGGTGCAATTCTGAAATTTTTAGCTTTTTCCTGTTAATCCTAGCATGATAAAGAAGATTCAAAGAGAGTGAGATGCCAGCTCCTTTCATTCAGTCATTAGCTTCAAACATTTCTGGTATATGAAAAACATGTTTTTCAATGGCAAAAATCAATGAATATTGTAAATGCACAAACAGTAATATCTCCACATTGCACGGTGCAATTCTGAAATTTTTAGCTTTTTCCTGTTAATCCTAGCATGATAAAGAAGATTCAAAGAGAGTGAGATGCCAGCTCCTTTCATTCAGTCAGTAGCTTCAAACATTTCTGGTATATGAAAAACATGTTTTTCAATGGCAAAAATCAATGAATATTGTAAATGCACAAACAGTAATATCTCCACATTGCAAGGTGCAATTCTGAAATTTTTTGCTTTTTCCTGTTAATCCTAGCATGATAAAGAAGATTCAAAGAGAGTGAGATGCCAGCTCCTTTCATTCAGTCAGTAGCTTCAAACATTTCTGGTATATGAAAAACATGTTTTTCAATGGCAAAAATCAATGAATATTGTAAATGCACAAACAGTAATATCTCCACATTGCAAGGTGCAATTCTGAAATTTTTTGCTTTTTCCTGCTAATCCTAGCATGATAAAGAAGATTCAAAGAGAGTGAGATGCCAGCTCCTTTCATTCAGTCAGTAGCTTCAAACATTTCTGGTATATGAAAAACATGTTTTTCAATGGCAAAAATCAATGAATATTGTAAATGCACAAACAGTAATATCTCCACATTGCACGGTGCAATTCTGAAATTTTTAGCTTTTTCCTGTTAATCCTAGCATGATAAAGAAGATTCAAAGAGAGTGAGATGCCAGCTCCTTTCATTCAGTCAGTAGCTTCAAACATTTCTGGTATATGAAAAACATGTTTTTCAATGGCAAAAATCAATGAATATTGTAAATGCACAAACAAATATCTCCACATTGCACGGTGCAATTCTGAAATTTTTAGCTTTTTCCTGTTAATCCTAGCATGATAAAGAAGATTCAAAGAGAGTGAGATGCCAGCTCCTTTCATTCAGTCAGTAGCTTCAAACATTTCTGGTATATGAAAAACATGTTTTTCAATGGCAAAAATCAATGAATATTGTAAATGCACAAACAGTAATATCTCCACATTGCAAGGTGCAATTCTGAAATTTTTTGCTTTTTCCTGCTAATCCTAGCATGATAAAGAAGATTCAAAGAGAGTGAGATGCCAGCTCCTTTCATTCAGTCAGTAGCTTCAAACATTTCTGGTATATGAAAAACATGTTTTTCAATGGCAAAAATCAATGAATATTGTAAATGCACAAACAGTAATATCTCCACATTGCACGGTGCAATTCTGAAATTTTTAGCTTTTTCCTGTTAATCCTAGCATGATAAAGAAGATTCAAAGAGAGTGAGATGCCAGCTCCTTTCATTCAGTCAGTAGCTTCAAACATTTCTGGTATATGAAAAACATGTTTTTCAATGGCAAAAATCAATGAATATTGTAAATGCACAAACAGTAATATCTCCACATTGCAAGGTGCAATTCTGAAATTTTTTGCTTTTTCCTGCTAATCCTAGCATGATAAAGAAGATTCAAAGAGAGTGAGATGCCAGCTCCTTTCATTCAGTCAGTAGCTTCAAACATTTCTGGTATATGAAAAACATGTTTTTCAATGGCAAAAATCAATGAATATTGTAAATGCACAAACAGTAATATCTCCACATTGCACGGTGCAATTCTGAAATTTTTAGCTTTTTCCTGTTAATCCTAGCATGATAAAGAAGATTCAAAGAGAGTGAGATGCCAGCTCCTTTCATTCAGTCAGTAGCTTCAAACATTTCTGGTATATGAAAAACATGTTTTTCAATGGCAAAAATCAATGAATATTGTAAATGCACAAACAGTAATATCTCCACATTGCAAGGTGCAATTCTGAAATTTTTTGCTTTTTCCTGCTAATCCTAGCATGATAAAGAAGATTCAAAGAGAGTGAGATGCCAGCTCCTTTCATTCAGTCAGTAGCTTCAAACATTTCTGGTATATGAAAAACATGTTTTTCAATGGCAAAAATCAATGAATATTGTAAATGCACAAACAGTAATATCTCCACATTGCACGGTGCAATTCTTAAATTTTAAGCTTTTTCCTGTTAATCCTAGCATGATAAAGAAGATTCAAAGAGAGTGAGATGCCAGCTCCTTTCATTCAGTCAGTAGCTTCAAACATTTCTGGTATATGAAAAACATGTTTTTCAATGGCAAAAATCAATGAATATTGTAAATGCACAAACAGTAATATCTCCACATTGCAAGGTGCAATTCTGAAATTTTTTGCTTTTTCCTGTTAATCCTAGCATGATAAAGAAGATTCAAAGAGAGTGAGATGCCAGCTCCTTTCATTCAGTCAGTAGCTTCAAACATTTCTGGTATATGAAAAACATGTTTTTCAATGGCAAAAATCAATGAATATTGTAAATGCACAAACAGTAATATCTCCACATTGCAAGGTGCAATTCTGAAATTTTTTGCTTTTTCCTGCTAATCCTAGCATGATAAAGAAGATTCAAAGAGAGTGAGATGCCAGCTCCTTTCATTCAGTCAGTAGCTTCAAACATTTCTGGTATATGAAAAACATGTTTTTCAATGGCAAAAATCAATGAATATTGTAAATGCACAAACAGTAATATCTCCACATTGCACGGTGCAATTCTGAAATTTTTAGCTTTTTCCTGTTAATCCTAGCATGATAAAGAAGATTCAAAGAGAGTGAGATGCCAGCTCCTTTCATTCAGTCAGTAGCTTCAAACATTTCTGGTATATGAAAAACATGTTTTTCAATGGCAAAAATCAATGAATATTGTAAATGCACAAACAGTAATATCTCCACATTGCAAGGTGCAATTCTGAAATTTTTTGCTTTTTCCTGCTAATCCTAGCATGATAAAGAAGATTCAAAGAGAGTGAGATGCCAGCTCCTTTCATTCAGTCAGTAGCTTCAAACATTTCTGGTATATGAAAAACATGTTTTTCAATGGCAAAAATCAATGAATATTGTAAATGCACAAACAGTAATATCTCCACATTGCACGGTGCAATTCTGAAATTTTTAGCTTTTTCCTGTTAATCCTAGCATGATAAAGAAGATTCAAAGAGAGTGAGATGCCAGCTCCTTTCATTCAGTCATTAGCTTCAAACATTTCTGGTATATGAAAAACATGTTTTTCAATGGCAAAAATCAATGAATATTGTAAATGCACAAACAGTAATATCTCCACATTGCACGGTGCAATTCTGAAATTTTTAGCTTTTTCCTGTTAATCCTAGCATGATAAAGAAGATTCAAAGAGAGTGAGATGCCAGCTCCTTTCATTCAGTCATTAGCTTCAAACATTTCTGGTATATGAAAAACATGTTTTTCAATGGCAAAAATCAATGAATATTGTAAATGCACAAACAGTAATATCTCCACATTGCACGGTGCAATTCTGAAATTTTTAGCTTTTTCCTGTTAATCCTAGCATGATACAGAAGATTCAAAGAGAGTGAGATGCCAGCTCCTTTCATTCAGTCAGTAGCTTCAAACATTTCTGGTATATGAAAAACATGTTTTTCAATGGCAAAAATCAATGAATATTGTAAATGCACAAACAGTAGTATCTCCACATTGCAAGGTGCAATTCTGAAATTTTTTGCTTTTTCCTGTTAATCCTAGCATGATAAAGAAGATTCAAAGAGAGTGAGATGCCAGCTCCTTTCATTCAGTCAGTAGCTTCAAACATTTCTGGTATATGAAAAACATGTTTTTCAATGGCAAAAATCAATGAATATTGTAAATGCACAAACAGTAATATCTCCACATTGCAAGGTGCAATTCTGAAATTTTTTGCTTTTTCCTGCTAATCCTAGCATGATAAAGAAGATTCAAAGAGAGTGAGATGCCAGCTCCTTTCATTCAGTCAGTAGCTTCAAACATTTCTGGTATATGAAAAACATGTTTTTCAATGGCAAAAATCAATGAATATTGTAAATGCACAAACAGTAATATCTCCACATTGCAAGGTGCAATTCTGAAATTTTTTGCTTTTTCCTGCTAATCCTAGCATGATAAAGAAGATTCAAAGAGAGTGAGATGCCAGCTCCTTTCATTCAGTCAGTAGCTTCAAACATTTCTGGTATATGAAAAACATGTTTTTCAATGGCAAAAATCAATGAATATTGTAAATGCACAAACAGTAATATCTCCACATTGCACGGTGCAATTCTGAAATTTTTAGCTTTTTCCTGTTAATCCTAGCATGATAAAGAAGATTCAAAGAGAGTGAGATGCCAGCTCCTTTCATTCAGTCAGTAGCTTCAAACATTTCTGGTATATGAAAAACATGTTTTTCAATGGCAAAAATCAATGAATATTGTAAATGCACAAACAGTAATATCTCCACATTGCAAGGTGCAATTCTGAAATTTTTTGCTTTTTCCTGTTAATCCTAGCATGATAAAGAAGATTCAAAGAGAGTGAGATGCCAGCTCCTTTCATTCAGTCAGTAGCTTCAAACATTTCTGGTATATGAAAAACATGTTTTTCAATGGCAAAAATCAATGAATATTGTAAATGCACAAACAGTAATATCTCCACATTGCAAGGTGCAATTCTGAAATTTTTTGCTTTTTCCTGCTAATCCTAGCATGATAAAGAAGATTCAAAGAGAGTGATATGCCAGCTCCTTTCATTCAGTCAGTAGCTTCAAACATTTCTGGTATATGAAAAACATGTTTTTCAATGGCAAAAATCAATGAATATTGTAAATGCACAAACAGTAATATCTCCACATTGCACGGTGCAATTCTGAAATTTTTAGCTTTTTCCTGTTAATCCTAGCATGATAAAGAAGATTCAAAGAGAGTGAGATGCCAGCTCCTTTCATTCAGTCAGTAGCTTCAAACATTTCTGGTATATGAAAAACATGTTTTTCAATGGCAAAAATCAATGAATATTGTAAATGCACAAACAGTAATATCTCCACATTGCAAGGTGCAATTCTGAAATTTTTTGCTTTTTCCTGCTAATCCTAGCATGATAAAGAAGATTCAAAGAGAGTGAGATGCCAGCTCCTTTCATTCAGTCAGTAGCTTCAAACATTTCTGGTATATGAAAAACATGTTTTTCAATGGCAAAAATCAATGAATATTGTAAATGCACAAACAGTAATATCTCCACATTGCACGGTGCAATTCTGAAATTTTTAGCTTTTTCCTGTTAATCCTAGCATGATAAAGAAGATTCAAAGAGAGTGAGATGCCAGCTCCTTTCATTCAGTCATTAGCTTCAAACATTTCTGGTATATGAAAAACATGTTTTTCAATGGCAAAAATCAATGAATATTGTAAATGCACAAACAGTAATATCTCCACATTGCACGGTGCAATTCTGAAATTTTTAGCTTTTTCCTGTTAATCCTAGCATGATAAAGAAGATTCAAAGAGAGTGAGATGCCAGCTCCTTTCATTCAGTCAGTAGCTTCAAACATTTCTGGTATATGAAAAACATGTTTTTCAATGGCAAAAATCAATGAATATTGTAAATGCACAAACAGTAATATCTCCACATTGCAAGGTGCAATTCTGAAATTTTTTGCTTTTTCCTGTTAATCCTAGCATGATAAAGAAGATTCAAAGAGAGTGAGATGCCAGCTCCTTTCATTCAGTCAGTAGCTTCAAACATTTCTGGTATATGAAAAACATGTTTTTCAATGGCAAAAATCAATGAATATTGTAAATGCACAAACAGTAATATCTCCACATTGCAAGGTGCAATTCTGAAATTTTTTGCTTTTTCCTGCTAATCCTAGCATGATAAAGAAGATTCAAAGAGAGTGAGATGCCAGCTCCTTTCATTCAGTCAGTAGCTTCAAACATTTCTGGTATATGAAAAACATGTTTTTCAATGGCAAAAATCAATGAATATTGTAAATGCACAAACAGTAATATCTCCACATTGCACGGTGCAATTCTGAAATTTTTAGCTTTTTCCTGTTAATCCTAGCATGATAAAGAAGATTCAAAGAGAGTGAGATGCCAGCTCCTTTCATTCAGTCAGTAGCTTCAAACATTTCTGGTATATGAAAAACATGTTTTTCAATGGCAAAAATCAATGAATATTGTAAATGCACAAACAGTAATATCTCCACATTGCAAGGTGCAATTCTGAAATTTTTTGCTTTTTCCTGCTAATCCTAGCATGATAAAGAAGATTCAAAGAGAGTGAGATGCCAGCTCCTTTCATTCAGTCAGTAGCTTCAAACATTTCTGGTATATGAAAAACATGTTTTTCAATGGCAAAAATCAATGAATATTGTAAATGCACAAACAGTAATATCTCCACATTGCAAGGTGCAATTCTGAAATTTTTTGCTTTTTCCTGTTAATCCTAGCATGATAAAGAAGATTCAAAGAGAGTGAGATGCCAGCTCCTTTCATTCAGTCAGTAGCTTCAAACATTTCTGGTATATGAAAAACATGTTTTTCAATGGCAAAAATCAATGAATATTGTAAATGCACAAACAGTAATATCTCCACATTGCAAGGTGCAATTCTGAAATTTTTTGCTTTTTCCTGCTAATCCTAGCATGATAAAGAAGATTCAAAGAGAGTGAGATGCCAGCTCCTTTCATTCAGTCAGTAGCTTCAAACATTTCTGGTATATGAAAAACATGTTTTTCAATGGCAAAAATCAATGAATATTGTAAATGCACAAACAGTAATATCTCCACATTGCACGGTGCAATTCTGAAATTTTTAGCTTTTTCCTGTTAATCCTAGCATGATAAAGAAGATTCAAAGAGAGTGAGATGCCAGCTCCTTTCATTCAGTCAGTAGCTTCAAACATTTCTGGTATATGAAAAACATGTTTTTCAATGGCAAAAATCAATGAATATTGTAAATGCACAAACAGTAATATCTCCACATTGCAAGGTGCAATTCTGAAATTTTTTGCTTTTTCCTGCTAATCCTAGCATGATAAAGAAGATTCAAAGAGAGTGAGATGCCAGCTCCTTTCATTCAGTCAGTAGCTTCAAACATTTCTGGTATATGAAAAACATGTTTTTCAATGGCAAAAATCAATGAATATTGTAAATGCACAAACAGTAATATCTCCACATTGCAAGGTGCAATTCTGAAATTTTTTGCTTTTTCCTGTTAATCCTAGCATGATAAAGAAGATTCAAAGAGAGTGAGATGCCAGCTCCTTTCATTCAGTCAGTAGCTTCAAACATTTCTGGTATATGAAAAACATGTTTTTCAATGGCAAAAATCAATGAATATTGTAAATGCACAAACAGTAATATCTCCACATTGCAAGGTGCAATTCTGAAATTTTTTGCTTTTTCCTGCTAATCCTAGCATGATAAAGAAGATTCAAAGAGAGTGAGATGCCAGCTCCTTTCATTCAGTCAGTAGCTTCAAACATTTCTGGTATATGAAAAACGTTTTTCAATGGCAATAATCAATGAATATTGTAAATGCACAAACAGTAATATCTCCACATTGCACGGTGCAATTCTGAAATTTTTAGCTTTTTCCTGTTAATCCTAGCATGATAAAGAAGATTCAAAGAGAGTGAGATGCCAGCTCCTTTCATTCAGTCAGTAGCTTCAAACATTTCTGGTATATGAAAAACATGTTTTTCAATGGCAAAAATCAATGAATATTGTAAATGCACAAACAGTAATATCTCCACATTGCAAGGTGCAATTCTGAAATTTTTTGCTTTTTCCTGCTAATCCTAGCATGATAAAGAAGATTCAAAGAGAGTGAGATGCCAGCTCCTTTCATTCAGTCAGTAGCTTCAAACATTTCTGGTATATGAAAAACATGTTTTTCAATGGCAAAAATCAATGAATATTGTAAATGCACAAACAGTAATATCTCCACATTGCACGGTGCAATTCTGAAATTTTTAGCTTTTTCCTGTTAATCCTAGCATGATAAAGAAGATTCAAAGAGAGTGAGATGCCAGCTCCTTTCATTCAGTCATTAGCTTCAAACATTTCTGGTATATGAAAAACATGTTTTTCAATGGCAAAAATCAATGAATATTGTAAATGCACAAACAGTAATATCTCCACATTGCACGGTGCAATTCTGAAATTTTTAGCTTTTTCCTGTTAATCCTAGCATGATAAAGAAGATTCAAAGAGAGTGAGATGCCAGCTCCTTTCATTCAGTCATTAGCTTCAAACATTTCTGGTATATGAAAAACATGTTTTTCAATGGCAAAAATCAATGAATATTGTAAATGCACAAACAGTAATATCTCCACATTGCACGGTGCAATTCTGAAATTTTTAGCTTTTTCCTGTTAATCCTAGCATGATACAGAAGATTCAAAGAGAGTGAGATGCCAGCTCCTTTCATTCAGTCAGTAGCTTCAAACATTTCTGGTATATGAAAAACATGTTTTTCAATGGCAAAAATCAATGAATATTGTAAATGCACAAACAGTAATATCTCCACATTGCAAGGTGCAATTCTGAAATTTTTTGCTTTTTCCTGTTAATCCTAGCATGATAAAGAAGATTCAAAGAGAGTGAGATGCCAGCTCCTTTCATTCAGTCAGTAGCTTCAAACATTTCTGGTATATGAAAAACATGTTTTTCAATGGCAAAAATCAATGAATATTGTAAATGCACAAACAGTAATATCTCCACATTGCAAGGTGCAATTCTGAAATTTTTTGCTTTTTCCTGCTAATCCTAGCATGATAAAGAAGATTCAAAGAGAGTGAGATGCCAGCTCCTTTCATTCAGTCAGTAGCTTCAAACATTTCTGGTATATGAAAAACATGTTTTTCAATGGCAAAAATCAATGAATATTGTAAATGCACAAACAGTAATATCTCCACATTGCAAGGTGCAATTCTGAAATTTTTTGCTTTTTCCTGCTAATCCTAGCATGATAAAGAAGATTCAAAGAGAGTGAGATGCCAGCTCCTTTCATTCAGTCAGTAGCTTCAAACATTTCTGGTATATGAAAAACATGTTTTTCAATGGCAAAAATCAATGAATATTGTAAATGCACAAACAGTGATATCTCCACATTGCACGGTGCAATTCTGAAATTTTTAGCTTTTTCCTGTTAATCCTAGCATGATAAAGAAGATTCAAAGAGAGTGAGATGCCAGCTCCTTTCATTCAGTCAGTAGCTTCAAACATTTCTGGTATATGAAAAACATGTTTTTCAATGGCAAAAATCAATGAATATTGTAAATGCACAAACAGTAATATCTCCACATTGCAAGGTGCAATTCTGAAATTTTTTGCTTTTTCCTGTTAATCCTAGCATGATAAAGAAGATTCAAAGAGAGTGAGATGCCAGCTCCTTTCATTCAGTCAGTAGCTTCAAACATTTCTGGTATATGAAAAACATGTTTTTCAATGGCAAAAATCAATGAATATTGTAAATGCACAAACAGTAATATCTCCACATTGCAAGGTGCAATTCTGAAATTTTTTGCTTTTTCCTGCTAATCCTAGCATGATAAAGAAGATTCAAAGAGAGTGATATGCCAGCTCCTTTCATTCAGTCAGTAGCTTCAAACATTTCTGGTATATGAAAAACATGTTTTTCAATGGCAAAAATCAATGAATATTGTAAATGCACAAACAGTAATATCTCCACATTGCACGGTGCAATTCTGAAATTTTTTGCTTTTTCCTGTTAATCCTAGCATGATAAAGAAGATTCAAAGAGAGTGAGATGCCAGCTCCTTTCATTCAGTCAGTAGCTTCAAACATTTCTGGTATATGAAAAACATGTTTTTCAATGGCAAAAATCAATGAATATTGTAAATGCACAAACAGTAATATCTCCACATTGCAAGGTGCAATTCTGAAATTTTTTGCTTTTTCCTGCTAATCCTAGCATGATAAAGAAGATTCAAAGAGAGTGAGATGCCAGCTCCTTTCATTCAGTCAGTAGCTTCAAACATTTCTGGTATATGAAAAACATGTTTTTCAATGGCAAAAATCAATGAATATTGTAAATGCACAAACAGTAATATCTCCACATTGCACGGTGCAATTCTGAAATTTTTAGCTTTTTCCTGTTAATCCTAGCATGATAAAGAAGATTCAAAGAGAGTGAGATGCCAGCTCCTTTCATTCAGTCAGTAGCTTCAAACATTTCTGGTATATGAAAAACATGTTTTTCAATGGCAAAAATCAATGAATATTGTAAATGCACAAACAGTAATATCTCCACATTGCAAGGTGCAATTCTGAAATTTTTTGCTTTTTCCTGTTAATCCTAGCATGATAAAGAAGATTCAAAGAGAGTGAGATGCCAGCTCCTTTCATTCAGTCAGTAGCTTCAAACATTTCTGGTATATGAAAAACATGTTTTTCAATGGCAAAAATCAATGAATATTGTAAATGCACAAACAGTAATATCTCCACATTGCAAGGTGCAATTCTGAAATTTTTTGCTTTTTCCTGCTAATCCTAGCATGATAAAGAAGATTCAAAGAGAGTGATATGCCAGCTCCTTTCATTCAGTCAGTAGCTTCAAACATTTCTGGTATATGAAAAACATGTTTTTCAATGGCAAAAATCAATGAATATTGTAAATGCACAAACAGTAATATCTCCACATTGCACGGTGCAATTCTGAAATTTTTAGCTTTTTCCTGTTAATCCTAGCATGATAAAGAAGATTCAAAGAGAGTGAGATGCCAGCTCCTTTCATTCAGTCAGTAGCTTCAAACATTTCTGGTATATGAAAAACATGTTTTTCAATGGCAAAAATCAATGAATATTGTAAATGCACAAACAGTAATATCTCCACATTGCAAGGTGCAATTCTGAAATTTTTTGCTTTTTCCTGCTAATCCTAGCATGATAAAGAAGATTCAAAGAGAGTGAGATGCCAGCTCCTTTCATTCAGTCATTAGCTTCAAACATTTCTGGTATATGAAAAACATGTTTTTCAATGGCAAAAATCAATGAATATTGTAAATGCACAAACAGTAATATCTCCACATTGCACGGTGCAATTCTGAAATTTTTAGCTTTTTCCTGTTAATCCTAGCATGATAAAGAAGATTCAAAGAGAGTGAGATGCCAGCTCCTTTCATTCAGTCAGTAGCTTCAAACATTTCTGGTATATGAAAAACATGTTTTTCAATGGCAAAAATCAATGAATATTGTAAATGCACAAACAGTAATATCTCCACATTGCAAGGTGCAATTCTGAAATTTTTTGCTTTTTCCTGTTAATCCTAGCATGATAAAGAAGATTCAAAGAGAGTGAGATGCCAGCTCCTTTCATTCAGTCAGTAGCTTCAAACATTTCTGGTATATGAAAAACATGTTTTTCAATGGCAAAAATCAATGAATATTGTAAATGCACAAACAGTAATATCTCCACATTGCAAGGTGCAATTCTGAAATTTTTTGCTTTTTCCTGCTAATCCTAGCATGATAAAGAAGATTCAAAGAGAGTGAGATGCCAGCTCCTTTCATTCAGTCAGTAGCTTCAAACATTTCTGGTATATGAAAAACATGTTTTTCAATGGCAAAAATCAATGAATATTGTAAATGCACAAACAGTAATATCTCCACATTGCACGGTGCAATTCTGAAATTTTTAGCTTTTTCCTGTTAATCCTAGCATGATAAAGAAGATTCAAAAAGAGTGAGATGCCAGCTCCTTTCATTCAGTCAGTAGCTTCAAACATTTCTGGTATATGAAAAACATGTTTTTCAATGGCAAAAATCAATGAATATTGTAAATGCACAAACAGTAATATCTCCACATTGCAAGGTGCAATTCTGAAATTTTTTGCTTTTTCCTGCTAATCCTAGCATGATAAAGAAGATTCAAAGAGAGTGAGATGCCAGCTCCTTTCATTCAGTCAGTAGCTTCAAACATTTCTGGTATATGAAAAACATGTTTTTCAATGGCAAAAATCAATGAATATTGTAAATGCACAAACAGTAATATCTCCACATTGCACGGTGCAATTCTGAAATTTTTAGCTTTTTCCTGTTAATCCTAGCATGATAAAGAAGATTCAAAGAGAGTGAGATGCCAGCTCCTTTCATTCAGTCAGTAGCTTCAAACATTTCTGGTATATGAAAAACATGTTTTTCAATGGCAAAAATCAATGAATATTGTAAATGCACAAACAGTAATATCTCCACATTGCAAGGTGCAATTCTGAAATTTTTTGCTTTTTCCTGTTAATCCTAGCATGATAAAGAAGATTCAAAGAGAGTGAGATGCCAGCTCCTTTCATTCAGTCAGTAGCTTCAAACATTTCTGGTATATGAAAAACATGTTTTTCAATGGCAAAAATCAATGAATATTGTAAATGCACAAACAGTAATATCTCCACATTGCAAGGTGCAATTCTGAAATTTTTTGCTTTTTCCTGCTAATCCTAGCATGATAAAGAAGATTCAAAGAGAGTGAGATGCCAGCTCCTTTCATTCAGTCAGTAGCTTCAAACATTTCTGGTATATGAAAAACATGTTTTTCAATGGCAAAAATCAATGAATATTGTAAATGCACAAACAGTAATATCTCCACATTGCACGGTGCAATTCTGAAATTTTTAGCTTTTTCCTGTTAATCCTAGCATGATAAAGAAGATTCAAAGAGAGTGAGATGCCAGCTCCTTTCATTCAGTCAGTAGCTTCAAACATTTCTGGTATATGAAAAACATGTTTTTCAATGGCAAAAATCAATGAATATTGTAAATGCACAAACAGTAATATCTCCACATTGCAAGGTGCAATTCTGAAATTTTTTGCTTTTTCCTGTTAATCCTAGCATGATAAAGAAGATTCAAAGAGAGTGAGATGCCAGCTCCTTTCATTCAGTCAGTAGCTTCAAACATTTCTGGTATATGAAAAACATGTTTTTCAATGGCAAAAATCAATGAATATTGTAAATGCACAAACAGTAATATCTCCACATTGCAAGGTGCAATTCTGAAATTTTTTGCTTTTTCCTGCTAATCCTAGCATGATAAAGAAGATTCAAAGAGAGTGATATGCCAGCTCCTTTCATTCAGTCAGTAGCTTCAAACATTTCTGGTATATGAAAAACATGTTTTTCAATGGCAAAAATCAATGAATATTGTAAATGCACAAACAGTAATATCTCCACATTGCACGGTGCAATTCTGAAATTTTTAGCTTTTTCCTGTTAATCCTAGCATGATAAAGAAGATTCAAAGAGAGTGAGATGCCAGCTCCTTTCATTCAGTCAGTAGCTTCAAACATTTCTGGTATATGAAAAACATGTTTTTCAATGGCAAAAATCAATGAATATTGTAAATGCACAAACAGTAATATCTCCACATTGCAAGGTGCAATTCTGAAATTTTTTGCTTTTTCCTGCTAATCCTAGCATGATAAAGAAGATTCAAAGAGAGTGAGATGCCAGCTCCTTTCATTCAGTCAGTAGCTTCAAACATTTCTGGTATATGAAAAACATGTTTTTCAATGGCAAAAATCAATGAATATTGTAAATGCACAAACAGTAATATCTCCACATTGCACGGTGCAATTCTGAAATTTTTAGCTTTTTCCTGTTAATCCTAGCATGATAAAGAAGATTCAAAGAGAGTGAGATGCCAGCTCCTTTCATTCAGTCATTAGCTTCAAACATTTCTGGTATATGAAAAACATGTTTTTCAATGGCAAAAATCAATGAATATTGTAAATGCACAAACAGTAATATCTCCACATTGCACGGTGCAATTCTGAAATTTTTAGCTTTTTCCTGTTAATCCTAGCATGATAAAGAAGATTCAAAGAGAGTGAGATGCCAGCTCCTTTCATTCAGTCAGTAGCTTCAAACATTTCTGGTATATGAAAAACATGTTTTTCAATGGCAAAAATCAATGAATATTGTAAATGCACAAACAGTAATATCTCCACATTGCAAGGTGCAATTCTGAAATTTTTTGCTTTTTCCTGTTAATCCTAGCATGATAAAGAAGATTCAAAGAGAGTGAGATGCCAGCTCCTTTCATTCAGTCAGTAGCTTCAAACATTTCTGGTATATGAAAAACATGTTTTTCAATGGCAAAAATCAATGAATATTGTAAATGCACAAACAGTAATATCTCCACATTGCAAGGTGCAATTCTGAAATTTTTTGCTTTTTCCTGCTAATCCTAGCATGATAAAGAAGATTCAAAGAGAGTGAGATGCCAGCTCCTTTCATTCAGTCAGTAGCTTCAAACATTTCTGGTATATGAAAAACATGTTTTTCAATGGCAAAAATCAATGAATATTGTAAATGCACAAACAGTAATATCTCCACATTGCACGGTGCAATTCTGAAATTTTTAGCTTTTTCCTGTTAATCCTAGCATGATAAAGAAGATTCAAAGAGAGTGAGATGCCAGCTCCTTTCATTCAGTCAGTAGCTTCAAACATTTCTGGTATATGAAAAACATGTTTTTCAATGGCAAAAATCAATGAATATTGTAAATGCACAAACAGTAATATCTCCACATTGCAAGGTGCAATTCTGAAATTTTTTGCTTTTTCCTGTTAATCCTAGCATGATAAAGAAGATTCAAAGAGAGTGAGATGCCAGCTCCTTTCATTCAGTCAGTAGCTTCAAACATTTCTGGTATATGAAAAACATGTTTTTCAATGGCAAAAATCAATGAATATTGTAAATGCACAAACAGTAATATCTCCACATTGCAAGGTGCAATTCTGAAATTTTTTGCTTTTTCCTGCTAATCCTAGCATGATAAAGAAGATTCAAAGAGAGTGATATGCCAGCTCCTTTCATTCAGTCAGTAGCTTCAAACATTTCTGGTATATGAAAAACATGTTTTTCAATGGCAAAAATCAATGAATATTGTAAATGCACAAACAGTAATATCTCCACATTGCACGGTGCAATTCTGAAATTTTTAGCTTTTTCCTGTTAATCCTAGCATGATAAAGAAGATTCAAAGAGAGTGAGATGCCAGCTCCTTTCATTCAGTCAGTAGCTTCAAACATTTCTGGTATATGAAAAACATGTTTTTCAATGGCAAAAATCAATGAATATTGTAAATGCACAAACAGTAATATCTCCACATTGCAAGGTGCAATTCTGAAATTTTTTGCTTTTTCCTGCTAATCCTAGCATGATAAAGAAGATTCAAAGAGAGTGAGATGCCAGCTCCTTTCATTCAGTCAGTAGCTTCAAACATTTCTGGTATATGAAAAACATGTTTTTCAATGGCAAAAATCAATGAATATTGTAAATGCACAAACAGTAATATCTCCACATTGCACGGTGCAATTCTGAAATTTTTAGCTTTTTCCTGTTAATCCTAGCATGATAAAGAAGATTCAAAGAGAGTGAGATGCCAGCTCCTTTCATTCAGTCATTAGCTTCAAACATTTCTGGTATATGAAAAACATGTTTTTCAATGGCAAAAATCAATGAATATTGTAAATGCACAAACAGTAATATCTCCACATTGCACGGTGCAATTCTGAAATTTTTAGCTTTTTCCTGTTAATCCTAGCATGATAAAGAAGATTCAAAGAGAGTGAGATGCCAGCTCCTTTCATTCAGTCAGTAGCTTCAAACATTTCTGGTATATGAAAAACATGTTTTTCAATGGCAAAAATCAATGAATATTGTAAATGCACAAACAGTAATATCTCCACATTGCAAGGTGCAATTCTGAAATTTTTTGCTTTTTCCTGTTAATCCTAGCATGATAAAGAAGATTCAAAGAGAGTGAGATGCCAGCTCCTTTCATTCAGTCAGTAGCTTCAAACATTTCTGGTATATGAAAAACATTTTTTTCAATGGCAAAAATCAATGAATATTGTAAATGCACAAACAGTAATATCTCCACATTGCAAGGTGCAATTCTGAAATTTTTTGCTTTTTCCTGCTAATCCTAGCATGATAAAGAAGATTCAAAGAGAGTGAGATGCCAGCTCCTTTCATTCAGTCAGTAGCTTCAAACATTTCTGGTATATGAAAAACATGTTTTTCAATGGCAAAAATCAATGAATATTGTAAATGCACAAACAGTAATATCTCCACATTGCACGGTGCAATTCTGAAATTTTTAGCTTTTTCCTGTTAATCCTAGCATGATAAAGAAGATTCAAAGAGAGTGAGATGCCAGCTCCTTTCATTCAGTCAGTAGCTTCAAACATTTCTGGTATATGAAAAACATGTTTTTCAATGGCAAAAATCAATGAATATTGTAAATGCACAAACAGTAATATCTCCACATTGCACGGTGCAATTCTGAAATTTTTAGCTTTTTCCTGTTAATCCTAGCATGATAAAGAAGATTCAAAAAGAGTGAGATGCCAGCTCCTTTCATTCAGTCAGTAGCTTCAAACATTTCTGGTATATGAAAAACATGTTTTTCAATGGCAAAAATCAATGAATATTGTAAATGCACAAACAGTAATATCTCCACATTGCAAGGTGCAATTCTGAAATTTTTTGCTTTTTCCTGCTAATCCTAGCATGATAAAGAAGATTCAAAGAGAGTGAGATGCCAGCTCCTTTCATTCAGTCAGTAGCTTCAAACATTTCTGGTATATGAAAAACATGTTTTTCAATGGCAAAAATCAATGAATATTGTAAATGCACAAACAGTAATATCTCCACATTGCACGGTGCAATTCTGAAATTTTTAGCTTTTTCCTGTTAATCCTAGCATGATAAAGAAGATTCAAAGAGAGTGAGATGCCAGCTCCTTTCATTCAGTCAGTAGCTTCAAACATTTCTGGTATATGAAAAACATGTTTTTCAATGGCAAAAATCAATGAATATTGTAAATGCACAAACAGTAATATCTCCACATTGCAAGGTGCAATTCTGAAATTTTTTGCTTTTTCCTGTTAATCCTAGCATGATAAAGAAGATTCAAAGAGAGTGAGATGCCAGCTCCTTTCATTCAGTCAGTAGCTTCAAACATTTCTGGTATATGAAAAACATGTTTTTCAATGGCAAAAATCAATGAATATTGTAAATGCACAAACAGTAATATCTCCACATTGCAAGGTGCAATTCTGAAATTTTTTGCTTTTTCCTGCTAATCCTAGCATGATAAAGAAGATTCAAAGAGAGTGAGATGCCAGCTCCTTTCATTCAGTCAGTAGCTTCAAACATTTCTGGTATATGAAAAACATGTTTTTCAATGGCAAAAATCAATGAATATTGTAAATGCACAAACAGTAATATCTCCACATTGCACGGTGCAATTCTGAAATTTTTAGCTTTTTCCTGTTAATCCTAGCATGATAAAGAAGATTCAAAGAGAGTGAGATGCCAGCTCCTTTCATTCAGTCAGTAGCTTCAAACATTTCTGGTATATGAAAAACATGTTTTTCAATGGCAAAAATCAATGAATATTGTAAATGCACAAACAGTAATATCTCCACATTGCAAGGTGCAATTCTGAAATTTTTTGCTTTTTCCTGTTAATCCTAGCATGATAAAGAAGATTCAAAGAGAGTGAGATGCCAGCTCCTTTCATTCAGTCAGTAGCTTCAAACATTTCTGGTATATGAAAAACATGTTTTTCAATGGCAAAAATCAATGAATATTGTAAATGCACAAACAGTAATATCTCCACATTGCAAGGTGCAATTCTGAAATTTTTTGCTTTTTCCTGCTAATCCTAGCATGATAAAGAAGATTCAAAGAGAGTGATATGCCAGCTCCTTTCATTCAGTCAGTAGCTTCAAACATTTCTGGTATATGAAAAACATGTTTTTCAATGGCAAAAATCAATGAATATTGTAAATGCACAAACAGTAATATCTCCACATTGCACGGTGCAATTCTGAAATTTTTAGCTTTTTCCTGTTAATCCTAGCATGATAAAGAAGATTCAAAGAGAGTGAGATGCCAGCTCCTTTCATTCAGTCAGTAGCTTCAAACATTTCTGGTATATGAAAAACATGTTTTTCAATGGCAAAAATCAATGAATATTGTAAATGCACAAACAGTAATATCTCCACATTGCAAGGTGCAATTCTGAAATTTTTTGCTTTTTCCTGCTAATCCTAGCATGATAAAGAAGATTCAAAGAGAGTGAGATGCCAGCTCCTTTCATTCAGTCAGTAGCTTCAAACATTTCTGGTATATGAAAACATGTTTTCAATGGCAAAAATCAATGAATATTGTAAATGCACAAACAGTAATATCTCCACATTGCACGGTGCAATTCTGAAATTTTTAGCTTTTTCCTGTTAATCCTAGCATGATAAAGAAGATTCAAAGAGAGTGAGATGCCAGCTCCTTTCATTCAGTCATTAGCTTCAAACATTTCTGGTATATGAAAAACATGTTTTTCAATGGCAAAAATCAATGAATATTGTAAATGCACAAACAGTAATATCTCCACATTGCACGGTGCAATTCTGAAATTTTTAGCTTTTTCCTGTTAATCCTAGCATGATAAAGAAGATTCAAAGAGAGTGAGATGCCAGCTCCTTTCATTCAGTCAGTAGCTTCAAACATTTCTGGTATATGAAAAACATGTTTTTCAATGGCAAAAATCAATGAATATTGTAAATGCACAAACAGTAATATCTCCACATTGCAAGGTGCAATTCTGAAATTTTTTGCTTTTTCCTGTTAATCCTAGCATGATAAAGAAGATTCAAAGAGAGTGAGATGCCAGCTCCTTTCATTCAGTCAGTAGCTTCAAACATTTCTGGTATATGAAAAACATGTTTTTCAATGGCAAAAATCAATGAATATTGTAAATGCACAAACAGTAATATCTCCACATTGCAAGGTGCAATTCTGAAATTTTTTGCTTTTTCCTGCTAATCCTAGCATGATAAAGAAGATTCAAAGAGAGTGAGATGCCAGCTCCTTTCATTCAGTCAGTAGCTTCAAACATTTCTGGTATATGAAAAACATGTTTTTCAATGGCAAAAATCAATGAATATTGTAAATGCACAAACAGTAATATCTCCACATTGCACGGTGCAATTCTGAAATTTTTAGCTTTTTCCTGTTAATCCTAGCATGATAAAGAAGATTCAAAGAGAGTGAGATGCCAGCTCCTTTCATTCAGTCAGTAGCTTCAAACATTTCTGGTATATGAAAAACATGTTTTTCAATGGCAAAAATCAATGAATATTGTAAATGCACAAACAGTAATATCTCCACATTGCAAGG